>NC_064640.1:983043000-983346030 GCF_023864345.2 Schistocerca serialis cubense | reverse complement strand
TGGATATACACTGTACTAGTGCCGACATTGTGCATGCTCTGTTGCCTGTGTCTATGTGCCTGTGATTCTGTCAGTGTGATCATGTGATGTATCTGACCCCAGGAATGTGTCAATAAAGTTTCCCCTTCCTGGGACAATGAATTCACGGTGTTCTTATTTCAATTTCCAGGAGTGTATTTGAATTTGTTTGGATATTGAGTGTGGTTTTCCAATTTTTCATTACTATGTTTAGGAACTGTATCAATTTAGGATCTACTTTGTATATTTCCAATATTTGTAGTAACCATGAGTGGGGTACACTATGAAAAGCTTTTTGGTAATCAATGTATGCATAGTGTAGCGACCTTTGTTTAGTTTTAGCTTGATATGTCACCTCTGCATCTATTATCAGTTGCTCTTTACATCCTCGTGCTCCTTTGCAACAGCCTTTTTGTTCTTCATTTATAATTTTGTTCTGTGTTGTATGTGTCATTAATTTCTGTGTAATGACTGAAGTTAATATTTTGTATATTGTTGGTAGGCATGTTATGGGGCGATATTTAGCTGGGTTTGCTGTGTCTGCTTGATCTTTAGGTTTCAGATAAGTTATTCCATGTGTAAGTGTATCAGGGAATGTGTATGGGTCTGCAATGTAACTGTTAAATAATTTAGTTAGATGTGAATGTGTTGAGGTGAATTTCTTTAGCCAGAAATTTGCTATTTTACCTTTTCCAGGGGCTTTCCAATTGTGAGTAGAATTAATTGCTTGGGTGACTTCATGTTGCAAAATTATCACTTCAGGCATTTGTGGTATCATCTTGTATGTATCTGTTTCTGCTTCTATCCACCGTGCATGCCTGTTATGTTGTACCGGGTTTGACCATATGTTGCTCCAGAAGTGTTCCATATCTGTTATGTTTGGTGGATTGTCTATTTTAATGTCTGTGTTATCTATTGTCTGGTAAAATTTATTTTGGTTTGTGTTGAATGTTCGGTTTTGTTTCCTTCTATTTTCACTTTTTTTGTATCTTCTAAGTCGTTTGGCCAATGCTTGTAATTTCTGCTTCTTTTCATCTAATTGCTCTATCACTTCTTGTTGTGAGATTTTACCTAACCTTTTTCGTTTTTTTTCTGACATTTCATTTCTTATAAATTGTGTTAGCTGTCCGATGTCTTTTCTCAGTTTTTCTATTCTGATCTGTAGCCTGTGTTGCCATGCTGGTTTTGTGAGTTTCTTCTGTGTGTTGGTTGGTTCCGATCTCTGCCTAGTGTGTATGTTTAGTGTAGTGAGTGCTCCTATATAAACCAGTAGTTGTAACTCTTCCATAGTTGTGTTTTCATTTATTTTGTTGTGTATGATTGTGTTGATAGTTTTTATTGTTGTTTTGACTTGTGGGTTATTTGGTGGTCTATGCAAGGATGGTCTAATGTCTGTATTTGTGTCTTTGTATTCTATATATGTCAGCTGAAATTTTTCTTCTATATCTAACATGTGTGTCACTTCGTGTTCTATTTGTGCTTGTTCTGGTGGCTGTCTTAAGATTTCGTTTTCCTCTGACTGTTTAATTGATGTGTGTTGTTCTTTGTTTGTTTGCTCTGGGATGTTTGAGTCCATTACTGTATTTTCTTCTTCTTCTTCTGATTGCACATTATTTTGTTACAGTATTTGTTGTACTTCTTGTTTGATGTTTTCTAATTCTGACTGGGGTATCCTGTTATTTTTGATTATTACACGGATCTGATCAGCTAGTCGTTGTTCTGTTAAAAATTTTAATTCTGGGTATCTGGTAATAAATGTTGTGTATACTTGTGATCTGTATCCAGTTGTGTTGGTTCCTAGGTTTGTTGCTTGGTAATAACAGAACATGAGGTGTCGATTAACTTCATCTGACCATCTCATCCTCTGTCTTTGCTTTCCTTCTAGGGTGGTTGCAGGAAGCATATCCTGCAAAACACCTCTATTTGGATTTGAATCATTTTCCAGTTGGCTAGCAGTGTCGTTACCATTGTGGGCTGGCATAGGGTTCAAGCGTCGTTCCCGACCATGACGGCGCTTGTCCGAGGCTTCTTTAGTTCTGTCCTGAACCAACTAATCACACTAAAAGGGAGGTTAGCCCTATTAGTGGTTTGTTCTTTTCGTCGCCTTTTACGACTGGCAGAACATACCGGAGGCCTATTCTTTTCCCGGGCCTCCACGGGAATTATTATTATTATTATTACTGTTGCCCCAATATTTGTGTAACTCCGGGCTTTAGTTTCACTGTCTTCAATGAACTAAATTTCCACTGGCAAAATGTTCACATTTTGTGGAAATAACTGAATATAAGGATGACTAGGTACAAATAATTACAGGTCAGAGGGGAGGGAGGGAGGGAGGGAGGGAGGGGGGGGGGGGAGAGGGAACACAATGTTCTGTCACATCCTCACATTCGAAACCGAAGGCAAAAGCTTACATCGTTCTTCCAGTGCTTTCCTTGGGGGAAGCATTCCAAAAAAATATTGTTGGAAATTAAAAACACAGTGGTTCTAGTTAAAGTGGGATAGTCATACGTATGTGTGTGCAATATAACATCACACATTCGTACACTGATAGCACCAGACTAATTGCAGCTGTCATATGAAGGAACGAAAAGCAAGGAAAAAGCTACACAAATAGTTCATCAAAAAGTCATATGCAACTACGACAATATCTGCCCAAGCTCTGCAATCTCTGACATCAGAAATGTTTAAATATAGAAAGAAAACAGGAATGTTCTAGCTCTAATGTAAAATCAGTAACTTCACAATAATTATGCATAAAATAAGAACATAAGTATGATAATTTTACAAGGAACATAGCAAGTGTCTCCCTAGACATAAGCAATTGCTGATAGCTGTAATCCTGCAAGAAGTACAGTTTGTACTTTTTGCAAAACAGAATTGTTATGATTAATTGTAAGAGAGTGACAGCAACAGAAAAATTTACTGATGATAATTTTGAAAGAAAAAATGTAGTTCTTTGCATATCAAAACACATTAATTTTTGAACTAAAGCACAGTATACTCTCTTCCGTATAACAAATAAGATAACATTAATAATCTATGTAACATATGAGCAGGCATCCACAAATAGGATAGTGTGTTACAGATTTTTCGATGTACATACTGATGAAAACATGAACTGGAAGAAATACGTTATTGAGCTGTTCAAACAGAAGTTCAACGACTTTACAATTGTAAAAGCAAGTTTTGGAAACATATCAAAATCTTTAAATATTCTGCATGTTTGCAAACATAAATGATTTGTGATATAATTTTCTAGCATAGTTCATGACTTAGAAATTGCAAAAATGCAATCAGTAAGACAATCATGTGATGTTTACCCACAGTCAGCTTGTAGGGACATCAAGTAGTTAATAAGCATCTGAATTTCTTCTTCTTCTTCTTCTTCTTCTTCTTCTTCTTCTTCTTCTTCAGACATGTATCTATAAGGGGCAATCAACTGAAAACAAGACACAAGGAAAAAAAGTAAGTAAACTGTTTATTACTTCAATAATTGTACCCAGGTGCGCACCTCTTTGTCTGCAGCAAACTGGTGGCTAGGCGTGTCTTTCTTCAGGGCTTCAAAAATATAGAAATTGCATGCAGAGGGATTGGGACTGTAAGGAGGATGCATAAGTGCTTCCCAACAACGGATGAATCCACATGTTGCCAAGGATGTTTTGAGTACACTGCAGAAGATCCGCTAAGAAGCACTTACACATCTTCCATACAATCTTGATCTCTCCCCATGCAATTTCCATATTTTTCCATGAAGGCCTTGACCATCTTGTCTCAAAGTGGGATAAAAGTATTAGCAGTTATGGTGATTGCTTTTGAAATAATAAACAGTTTGTTTACTTTTTTCCATGGGTCTCGTTTTCATTTAACTGCCCCTTACATTATTGTAGGTTTGTGAGCACATAATCAATCTTATCTTGATCCACAATTGTGTGCAGAATGTATTTAGCTACTCACAATCCGTCCACCAATTTATAATCTGCAACCATGACTCCTTATTTTGGTCTGCTATTTCTCCTTCAGTGTACAAATGCAGCAGTTGACACTTTAGTTTTCACATGAAGTGACCAAAATAATTACTTTTGCTTCTGTTTATTGTGAGTAATAACTCCAAATTGTTCTTGACCACATATTTTCCATATCAGTTACTGGTGCTATCCACAGAATGGTAAATTTACATCACAGAGGCTGCTAACCTTTTTTATGGTGGTAACTTTTACATTCAGGTGTGCGTGAGTGCGTGCGTGTGTGTGTCCGTCCGTCCATAAATACGGTAGTATCAACCAGACACCAAATTTTGTAAGTCGGATTTGAAAATCAATTTGAAGTCTGCATTACTATACACTTCACTAAATTTTATGAAACATTACACGCGAAATGTACTTAACATTTTAGCTCCATATCTGATGTCCAGTCTTCAGAGAAGCACCTTCCACAATATGGGTGTGGCCCAAAGGCTTCTTAAGTAACAGAACCCTGTACATTGTCCTCAAAGGCAATTGTTTGTCACAGACAAGGCTACTGTCAGGAGTGCCTCAGGGAAGTGTGATAGGACTGCTCTTATTCTCTATATACATAAATGATATGGCAGATAGGGTGGGCAGCAATCTGGGGCTGTTTTCCAATGATGCTGTGGTGTACAGGGAGATGTCATCATTGAATGACTGTAGGAGGGTACAACATGGCTTAGATAAAATTTCTAGATGATGTAATCAATGGCAGCTTGCTATAAAAGTATGAAAATGTAAGTTAATGCAATGAGTAGGAAAAACAATCTCACACGGTTTGAATACAGCATCAGCAGTGTACTGATCGACACAGTCATGTTGATTAAATATCTAGGTGCAACACTGCAAAGATACATGAAATGTAATGAGAACATTAGGACAGTAGCAGGGAAAGTGAATGGTAGGTTTTGGTTTATTAGGAGAATTTTAGAAAAGTGTTGTTAATCTGTACAGGAGACTACATACAGAACACTAATGCAACCCATTCTTGAGTACTGCTTGAGTGTTTGGGATCCACACAAGGCTGAATTACAGGAAGACATCGAAGTAATTCAGAGCTAGGCTACTAGATTTGTTACCAGTAGGTTCGATCAATACATGTGCATGACGGAGATGCTTCATGAACTCAAATGGGAATCCTGGAAGGAAAATGACATTCTTTTTGGAGAACATTAGTGATGAAAATTTAGAGAACCGGCATTTGAAGCTGACTGCAGAACAATTCTACTGTTGCCAACACAAGTTTTGCATAAGAACCACAAAGATAAATGAAATTAGCGCTTTTGCAGAGGCATATAGCTAGTCATTTTTCCCTTGCTCTGTTTGCGAGTGTAAAAGAAAAGGAAATGGCTAGCAGTGGTACAAGGTGCCCTACTGCATATACCAACAGTGGCTTGCAGAGTACGTATATATAGTCAAAAGTCAGTACTTTCTTCATTTTAAACTATAAAAGACAAAGTGATAGCTTGTTCTTGTGTTATCACCACCATACTTTTTTTTAAATTAATTTTAGCATTTGAGTGACATTTCTTGTAGTATTCCTACAGATATTATTTATAGCAACTTCACTTTCAATTTTTGTAACGTGTTGTGTGTTATCATAAGCTTTATCATGATACAGAGACAGACATGTTTACCTTTAATCATATTATTTTCTGCACCAGTGTTTGTATCATAACTGTACATTCTTTTGTACTTAAAAATTTCCTACAGTCAAACTGTGAATTAGTAAACAAACTTGGGCAAATATCATAGAATTCACATAACTATTTTTAAAGTATGGCATAATGTCCCATTTTACAAAATTTGAAGGATGGTAAAGCTTCTGTGGTAAAAGAGATTACATAGTGCTTCTGAGATTTCATCTGAGCCCCTCTCCTTCTTACTCTTCCCATCATGAATAGCATTCTCAATCTGCATTTTTGTAATTGATGGGCCTGTTAGCTTGTTTTCACCTCAGTGTCATTCTTTACTGTTTCATCAGTAGAAAGGTGAGTACAGTAGTACTTTCATGCTAATGTTTGCACAGTTATGATTTGATTTTAGTGAGAAAGTGATATAGATGAACACATTTTCTTATGTATCTCACATAATTTTGTGCACATTAAAATTATCAAGTAAAGCTTTACAATTTTTTCATAATTGCACACCTGTCTCTTAGCTATTCATTTTTTATTGTTCTAATTTTTCTCCTTATTAACTTAACATGTATTTATACAGTGTGTATAATAATTAAGTGCGTAAACGCATATAGCTGTTAAGTACATGATACTAAAAACTTAAAAATCTAGTAAACATGGGGTCTAAAATGTATACCTTAACAGCTATGAGCACTTATTCAATAGACGAGGTGTGTTTCACAATAGTGAAGATGAACAAGTGCTCATAGCTTTTAAGGTATGCATTTTAGAGCCCATGTTTACTAGCCTTTTTTGCTTACAGTATCATGTGTTCTGAACTGCATGTGTTAATAAAATTAATTATGATACACCTTGTATAGTTGATCTTGTCTACTTGGTCTTCGTATTGACAACATTTATCTATCAGAAAGAACCACAAAGTGTCCAAGTTTTCCAATTCCACATTTTCAGCTCTTGTGCTTTTACATTTCTGTTAAGTTATGTTTTAATCACTGCCTAGATTATCTTTTTGGAACTTTTATGCAAGTTTGGGATGGTATATTTTTTTAAACTTATTTAATAGTTTTAACTTAATGGCTATATTCACTACGCCACAATCAGATGGCGCATCTGGTGCTGGATTAGACGAGTCCTTGCAGTGGAAGAATGAAGCATTTGTTCATAAATATCTTATCTATTTAGTTTCTGAACTACAATGTGTGAAGTGTATACAGGGGTTTCTCAAGTACAGAGCCTCCAGGTCGTCAGACGATACCAAGTGTTTGTGACTTTTCATATCTTTCTCTTGACAAAACTGAAGGAAATATTTTTGATTACAAATTCCTGTGGCAAACAGACCTGTAATACAATCATATCTTCCAATTGCCACATAAAATCACCTATGGTTACAACAATATTCTGTTTCTTCGTAAGTTTTCGTATTTCTTTAGTACCCATATAAAATTAATCACTTCCATCAAGAATCAACTGAACTTTTCTAAAATTAAATGAATGTGGGATAACATAGATTTTATTCCACACAGTAAGGAATAATTAATTACCTGCATTATTCCATCACTAAAATTGTGTGTGACTCAAAAAAGGTGTTCAATGGGCAGCCACAATACCTTTGACAAGACAGCCAAATACTGTTTCTAAGAGGTAGCAAAGAAAATTTTTTGGACAGTTTCCCCGAGCCTATATAAACAACTCCAATAAAAATCTAGTGAAGAGTAGTATAGTATAGAAAACAATGTCACTTCCTTTCTTGTTGAATTTACATATTGCCACTCGTAACATGACACTCATTTTTATAAAATGCTAGTCTCACCTTTCTTTCATAACATTTAAATGTCTAGCTGACAACTTCACATAGAAACCAATCACGTACAGACAGACACCATCATAAGCAGATCTGTGCTGCTGTCTGTTAACAGTATGCGGAAGCAGTACTGCAGTAATCCATCTGAATGCGCATCTTGTGTCATGTTTGTCAAGACATGAATTATCAATTTTGGGCACTTGAGCTATGAAGTTGTTCTTGACAGAGTTTGTATATAAAACGTCAGCTAAAACGAAAGGTGTGCCTGTTGATGGAAAGAAGCATCTATGAAGATCTTATACAGTAGAAACAAAGTTAGAAGTTTCGGATCACTATGATGTTCAGCATTCTTTGGTACTTAGTGAATCCACTGTGAGAGCTATTTGTGACAATGCACAATTTTTTAAAAAAACTTCTCAATCTTTAACTAACTCAAGTGACCAAATGTCACTCAGAGGTGACTGAAAGCAAGGAAAAAATGTTTAGCCAATGAATTGAGCAGCCCAACCAACAGTACATGCCTCTCCTCTGGAGTTTCTATTCCAAACCAAGACCTGGTATGCAGATGTAACGAAAGGAGAGGACGATCCAGCACCTCTTTTCAGCCAGCTCACGTTGGTTTGATCACTACAAGCAGCATCATGGTTTTCACAACATTAAAATGTCAGGAAAGGCAGTTGTGGCAGATGAAGTTGGAGCTGAAGAATTTAAAAACACAATTAAAGACACTGTAACACAAAAAGATTATACTGCAAATCAGGTATTCAACCTTGATGAAACAAGTGGATTTTCAAAATGATTTCCTAGCTGCATGTTGATTTCTATTGGAGAAAAAACAGCACCAATATTTGATGCTGCCAAGAACCAATGTACCTCCTTTTTGGAGAAAATGTTGCAGGTGATTGCAAATCAAAATCTCTTCTGATATACTACCCTCAAAATCCTTTGATATTAAAAGGGTTGTGACAAGAGTGGGCTGGCAATTCACTAGAGATGGAATAAAAAAGTTTGGATGACATCTATTTTCAGTGACTATTTTTTAATGAACTAAATAGAGAATTGAAAGCCTACTGTGAGAAAGAAAATCCCCTTTCAAAATTCTTCTCCTCCTCCATAATGTTCCCAGCCACCCACTTTCCATTTTTGATTAATGATGAAATAACATGTTAAGAACCTGACGATTGATCTCCAGGGCTCTAAATGCATTAAGTTTTTAAATAAAAACCATTTCTGGGACTGAAGGCTAAGTTCTATTCTTTATACTTATTTAGGAATATCTTTACATACTTTTCCATGTAACCATGACACTGAGAGGATAAATACGTGAAATCTCAAGGAGCTGTATATAGTCGATTCAAGGAAAAATCTTTGGTCAAAATTACAGTAGTTGCCCACGCTGATCACTGTGTGTGTGTGTGTGTGTGTGTGTGTGTGTGTGTGTGTGTGTGTGTTTTTTGTTTTGGTTTTAGGGCGCAAAACTGCTATGGTCATTAGCGCCCGGTCCGTGACTTACGAAACAATAAAAACCGAAAATGGAAACCAGCAGAAATGGGAACGAAACTCAAAAAATTGGAGAAACTAAAAGCAGAAGGAAGGCTTAAAAATCCACTACAGAAAGGGGTTGGTTGTCCCCAAAAAAAAAACTTCAAATGACTGACGTCATTTCACTGGCACTAATGAACTCGAGAACGCGATCGGCAGAGCGCGTGTCATCTGCTAAAATTGACGATATATCAGGCGACAGCTGTAGACGGGCGCGTAACGGAGTAAAATAGGGGCACTCAATTAAAAGGTGTCTTACCGTCCACAGCTGAGAGCAGTGGGGACAGAGTGGGGGAGGATCGCCGCTTAAAAGATGTCGATGGCTAAAAAGACAGTGCCCTATCCGGAGTCTAGTTAAAATTACCTCCTCCCGATGACGCGTTCGAGAGAAAGAGGTCCAAGCACAAGGAAGAGCTTTCATGTCTCGCAATTTATTATGGGGAAGTGTCGACCAATGTGCGTGCCATAAAAGAACAACACGACGACATAAAACGCTCTGTAGATCGGCGAAGGGAATCGATTAAATAGCTGGCCGAAGAAGAGAGACTGCAGCCTTGGCCGCAATATCGGCCGCCTCATTTCCACCGATACCAACATGTCCCCAGAGCCAGAGGAACGCCACCGAGACGCCCCCCAGGTGGAGCAAGCAAAGACAGTCCTGAATCCGGTGGACCAGAGGGTGCACAGGATAAAGAGCTTGGAGACTGAGGAGAGAGCTGAGAGAATCTGAGCAGATAATGTACTGTATCCGCTGATGGCGGCGGATGTAGTGGACAGCCTGAAGAACAGTGTAAAGCTCTGCATTATAAACCGAACACTGGTCGGGAAGCCGAAAGTGATTTGGGGCGTCGCCAACAATATAGGAACTCCCTACACCTAACGATGTTTTCGAGCCGTCGGTGTAAATAAATGTGGCGTCCGTCATTTGTGCACATAGAGCAGCGAATGCCCGACGATAAACAAGTGAAGGGGACGGAGCCAAGGCGGTGCTGTACCCCAAGTTGTCAAGAAGGTTTTAGGAAAGCGGAAGGAAAGAGAATGGAGCAGTTGACGGAAGCGGACTCCCGGTGGTAGTACGGAGGAGGGGCGGCCTGCATACCCTACATCAAAGGAGGCGTCAAAATAAATGTCATGGGCTGGATTAGCAGGCATGGAAGACAGATGGCTAGCATAACGACTCAGAAGGACTGCTCGCCGATTGGACAGCGGAGGTTCAGCAGTCTCAGCATAAAGGCTTTCCACAGGGCTGGTGTAAAAAGCTCCAGACACTAAACGTAATCCACAGTGGTGGATAGAGTCAAGACGTCGAAGAATAGACGGCCGAGCAGAGGAGTAGACTATGCTTCCATAGTCCAATTTCGAGCGCACTAAGGCGCGATAGAGGCGGAGAAGGACCACTCGGTCCGCTACCCAGGAGGTACCATTCAGGACACGGAGGGTGTTGAGGGATCGCAGACAGCGAGCTGAAAGATAGGAAACATGGGAGGACCAGCACAGTTTTCTGTCAAACATAAGACCCAAGAATTTAGCGACGTCTGAAAACGGAAGGTTGACAGGACCTAGATGTAAGGAGGGCGGAAGAAACTCCTTACGTCGCCAAAAATTAACACAAACGGTCTTACTGGGAGAAAAACGGAAGCCGGTTTCGATGCTCCAAGAATGGAGGCGATCGAGACATCCTTGAAGACGTCGTTCAAGACGGCTGCTCCGTTGAGAGCTGTAGTAGATCGCAAAATCGTCCACAAAGAGGGAGCCCGAGACATCAGGAAGGAGACAATCCACAACTGGATTTATGGCAATGGCAAACAGTACAACACTCAGCACGGAGCCCTGGGGTACCCCGTTTTCTTGGGAGAAAGTACGGGAGAGAGTAGTGTTCACCCGCACCCTAAATGTGCGCTCTGCCATAAATTCGCGAAGAAAAAGGGGCAGCTGACCTCGAAAGCCCCAAGAGAACAGTGTGCGGAGGATGCCTGTTCTCCAACAGGTATCGTATGCTCTCTCCAGATCAAAAAATATTGCTACTGTTTGGCGTTTCCAGAGAAAATTGTTCATGATATAAGTGGAGAGAGCAACAAGATGGTCAACTGCAGAACGATGCTTTCGGAATCCGCATTGGGCAGGTGTTAAAAGACTGCGGGATTCCAGCCACCACGCTAAACGGTAATTCACCATACGCTCCAAAACCTTACAGACACTACTCGTGAGAGAAATGGGGCGATAGCTAGAGGGGAGATGTTTGTCCTTTCCAGGTTTCGGAACAGGAATGACGATAGCTTCCCGCCATCGTCTGGGAAAAGTACTGTTGGTCCAAATTCGATTATAAAGGCGAAGGAGGTAACGCAGACTATGGGTTGATAAATGCAGTAACATTTGGATGTGGATACCATCCGGTCCTGGGGCGGAGGAGCGAGAAGAAGAGAGTGCATGTTGGAGTTCCCGCATGGAGAAAACGGTATTGTAGCTTTCGCGATCTTGAGAGGAGAAAGCAAGAGGTCGCACTTCCGCTGCACGTTTCTTCGGGAGAAACGCTGGCGGGTAATTTGAAGAGCTCGAAATCTCAGCAAAGTGCTGACCCAACGAGTTAGAAATTGCGACGGGATCCACTAATGTATCATGCGCAACAGTGAACCCAGAGACCGGGGAGAAACTAGGCACGCCGTCGAAGCCGACTCCAAACTTCCGAGGAGGGACTGAAGATGTTAAATGAGCTAATAAAGAATTTCCAGCTTGCCTTCTTGCTATCGCGGATGATACGACGGCATCGCACACGGAACTGCTTATAGCGGATACAGTTGTCCAAAGTAGGATGGTGGCGGAAAACGCGGAGAGCACGTCGCCGCTCACGTATTGCATCACGGCATGCCTCGTTCCACCAAGGAACTGGGGGGCGCCGGGGCAATTCGGAGGTGCGTGGTATTGAATGTTCCGCAGCTGTAAGAATAATGTCGGTAATATGTGTGACCTCATCGTCGACGCTGGGAAAGTGACGGCCTTCAGACACGCACAGGGAGGAAGAAAGAGAAAGGGAAAAACAAAGAAAGGGAAAGGAAAGAGGAGAGGTCTGAAACGCCGCAGCGGAGAAAAGGGTAAAGAGAAGAGATAAGGAAAAGAGAAGGACAAAGGAAGGATGAAGACATATAAGCAGAGAAGGCGAAGAATGCGGTACATTTACGAGCGTCCGTCTCCGGACGTAGGCACAAACCGTACTCCCAGAGGGGGAGAAAGGGAAGGAAAGAGCCAGAGGTGAGGGGTGGAGGGGCGAAGACGGGGGAGAGGGAAGGATGCGGAAAAGGAAGGTATGCAGCCCGGAAAGGAAGGAGGGCCACATTAGCTCGGGGTCCCGTGCTCGCTACGCACATATCCACAAAAGAGTTGTGGACCCCCTGGGGGCGGGGGGGGGGGGGAGGGGGGGGGGGGGGGGGGAGCTGCCTTACACGACTAAATAAAGGAAACTGAATGTATAGTCTTATAAATAACATTATATATCAAAAAACTATATAATGGTTTGTTCTGGTGTTTGAGAAACGAAATATAATTA
This sequence comes from Schistocerca serialis cubense, assembly GCF_023864345.2. Classification (NCBI taxonomy): domain Eukaryota; kingdom Metazoa; phylum Arthropoda; class Insecta; order Orthoptera; family Acrididae; genus Schistocerca; species Schistocerca serialis. The sequence goes on along the minus strand of NC_064640.1, from coordinate 983,333,481 downwards.
TGTCCTGTATTCTAGTAAACAAACATCGGTACATATAAACCGTAATAGTAAAAAGAAGAAAATGTTTGGTCATTGCACTAATGAGAAATTGGTAGATATATATTTAAATACACACTTACACTCTGCAAGCCACATTATGGTATGTGGTGGACGATGCTTAGTGCACCACTGTCATTTCTCCCCATATTAATAAAACTTCATGTGATCATGTCCCTCTAATTTGATGTTCACGGTCTTTTCGTGATATACACACACTTAAAAAAAAAAGTTTTGCCTTACCCCGGTTCCCAGAACTCCTGAATACAGATGTTGGCTGTGGATATTGTATCACAGAGACAGTCCCTTTGGCTGTTCAGAGATGTCTCTAAACCAGCCCAAAGATGTAAACAACCATGCATGAGCAGCGCCTATTAGACGGAGTGGGTCCAACAGGAGGTACACGGCTCGTGTTTTCTGTAGTTCAACCATGCCTAGACAGTCAATACCACAGTTTGATCGTGTCCACATTGTTACTCTGTGCCAGGAAGGGCTCTCAACAAGGCAAGTGTCCAGGTGTTTCAGAGTGAGCCAAAGCAAAGTTGCTCAGACATGGAGGAGATACAGAGAGACAGGAACTGTCAATGACATGCCTCACTAAGACTGCCCAAGGGCTACTACCGCAGTGGATGACCACTACCTATGGATTATGGCTCGGAGGAGCCCTGACAGCAATGCCACAATGTTGAATAATGCTTTTCGTGACGCCACAGGATGTCGTGTTACGATTCCAACTGTGCCCAATAGGCTGCATGATGCACATCTTCACTCCTGACGACCATGGCAAGGCCCATCTTTGCAACCACCATGCAGCGTGGTACAGATGGGTCCAACATATGCCTTCAACCAGACAATTGTCGGAGATGTGTTTGGAGGCAACCCGGTCAGGCTGAACACCTAAGACACAGTGTCCAGCAAGTGCAGCACGGTGGAGATTCCCGGCTGTTTTGGGGTAGCATTATGTGGAGCCGATGTATGCCACTGGTGGTCATGGAAGGTGCAGTAACAGCTGTACGATACGTGAATGCCATCCTCTGACCAATAGTGCAACCATATCTGCAGCATATTGATAAGGCATTCGTCTTCATAGAATACAATTCATGCCCCCATCGTGCACATCTCGTGAATGACTTCCTTCAGGATAACAACATTGCTCGACTAGAGTGGCCAGCATGTTCTCCAGATATGAACCCTATCAAACAGGCCTGGGATAGATTGAAAAGGGTTGTTTATGGACAATGTGATCCACCAACCACTCTGAGGGATCTACACCGAATCGTCATTGAGGGTGGGACAATCTGGACCAACAGTGCCTTGATGAACTTGTGCTACAACAAACACAGATGTGCATCAATACAAGAGGACGTGCTACTGGATATTAGAGGTACTAGTGTGTACAACAATCCGGACCACCACCTCTGAAGGTCTCGCTATATGGTGGTACAACATTAACTGTGTGGTTTTCATGAGCAATAAAAAGGGCGGAAATGATGTTTAGGTTGATCTCTATTCCAATTTTCTGTACAGGTTCAGGAACTCTCAGAACCAAGGTGATGCAAAACTTTTTTTGATGCGTGTTGGGTTGGTTGGGTTGTTGTCGGGGGAGGAGACCAGACATTGAGGTCATCAGTCTCATCGGATTACGGAAGGATGGGGAAGGAAGTCGGCCATGCCCTTTCAAAGGAACCATCCCGGCATTTGCATGGAGCGATTTAGGGAAATCACGGAAAACCTAAATCAGGATGGCCGGACGCAGGATTGAACCGTCGTCGTCCCAAATCCGAGTCCAGTGTGCTAACCACTGCGCCACCTTGCTCGGTTTGATGTGTGTATATGTAGGAGGAAGCAATATATTGATTGACTCTTCGAGGTATGTATACTTTCAGAATTTTAACAATAAACCACACTGTGATGCAAAAGGCCTCTTGCAGTGTCTACAACTGGAGTTGGCTGAGCAGCTCTGTGACAGTCTCACACTTACTACCTGTACCATATTGAATTTATTGGTCAAACGGGGGTTTTGTAAGCTACACTTCCATTATGGGTGGATTACACTTCCCGAAGATTCTGGTAAGGAATCTGAAACTGGAATCTGCCTTCACTGCAATTAGTTTTATGCTGACATTCAACTTCAAATAACTCTGAATGCATATGCCTAGACGATAGATGTGACTACTTCCAGTGACTGTTATGCAATTGTGTAATCTTACAATAATCAGTCTTTCTGCCTATTTATGCCCAATACATTATATTTTTTACGTTGAGGGGCAACTGCCAACCCCTACACCACACGTCTATCCTTTGCATTCTTCCTGCATTTCATTACAATTTCTCTAATAGTCTGATTTAGCTATATAAAACAGCATTGTCTATGAAAAGCCTCAAGGAACTTTTGCTATTATCCAGTGCATCATTTATATATATTATGAAAAGTAATGGTCTTATGACACTACCTTGGGGTACACACAAATCAAGTTTCACATTTGTTAAGAATGACATGCTGTGTTCCGTTTGCTAGAAACTCTTCAATCCAATCACACAGGTCGGCTGATATTCCATACATAGTAATTTGTTCATTAGTTGGTACTACAGAACTGTATAGAAAACATTCCAGAAATGAAGGTACATGGCATTAAGGTGGGTGCTGGTATTTACTGCTTTCTGGCTCATGTGGACAAACAAAGAGAAAGCCTGTTCTCACATGGTTGTCATTTTTGGAACCCATATTGATTTCTATAGAGGAGATTTTTGGTCTCCAGAAATGCCATAATATGTGAACATAAAACCTGCTCCAGAATTCTACAACAGACCAATGTCTGTGACATAGGCCTACTGTTTTGTACATCTTTAAAACATGAATGACCTGTGCTTTTTTACAATCACTACGAAAAGCTTTGTTCCTCTAGCAACCTATGGAACACTGCTGTTACACAGGGAGAAAGTTCTTCCATGGCAAGAGCTTTTCACAAAATTTCTATCACAAGCTTTTTCCTCTCAATGTGAAATTGTCGCCAATCTACATAGGAAAAAAAAACAATCATAATAATAAAATAAGAGAAACCAGAGCTTGCACAGAAACATTTAAATGTTCATTTTCCCCACACACTGTTACAGACTGGAATGGTAGACAAATAGTCTGAATTTGGTTCCAAGAACCCTCTGCCTGGCACTTAAGTGTGAATTGCAGAGTAGTGATGTAGATACAGATGTTTTACAGTTACAAACGCACCTCCACCACCACATATTTATGATACAGATTCCACTTGGAAAACAGAATTTCACTGATATTAATGAGCTTTCTTAACCTGTTAGGTCCTGTGGTAAACCAGACAAACACTGCACTTTTCAGTTCTCATCTCTGCCTAATGGCTATGTAGCCAAAACTTACTTGTTGGTAAAAATATTATCAATTTCTCTAAATTTCAACTTTTTTCCACTATGATCATATGCAAAAATCAATACATAAATAAATAATTTTACTGATTTTAAACCATGGTTAATTTGCCAATGAGCGATTAATTCACTATCACATGGCACACAATCTTACACAATAATAACATTTACATGCCAATACATGCGCTTCATGTCCTGCATTCACAGTACTTCTGCTTCATCACCAAAGAATTACTATGTTTGGGAGAAACTGGAATAGGGTGGGGGCATAGGGGGTGAAGGGAGGGTGAGACACGAGAACTGATAACAATAAAATGAAATTTGAGCATAACTGAAAGAACAGTAACAGACAGTTCTGTCATTGGAAACAAAAATATTACTTTGGTAGATGTTGGTGTACTCTAGGTTCAGTAGGAATTTGGAGAAAGTAAGAAATGCAAGGACAGTCCTACTTTGAAGCAGTTGTCAGGGAATGAATGAGGGCCAGCTGTTGAATAATTTGGTAAGAATTACCCTGTTCACTAACTTCCAGCAAAGTAATGGAGGAACTAGTATCTTTTTGCAAGTTGTATTCAATAGTATAATGGCGACGACAAACTGATCACCAACTGATAGTTTACCATTATTCAGGAAACAGTATTGACAGGGATTAGGATACACTGACTGCCTCTCTCAGACACATGATTTAACAATGGTATAATTCTCATCAAGTTTCTTCACAGCTTGAGATTCTATGAGTTGTAGTCTACATCTGAAATAGGAAAGGGAAGGTAAAATTTACTGGGTTAATGGTATAACACTGAAAAGAGAATACTGGCACTCAAAGAAGCATTCTTGTAGACTGCAGTGTGAGGACAGCCCCTTTTTATGGTAAATTCAAGAATTCAGTCTACCAACATTACAAGAAGTTACTATAACCGAAAATTTTGAGCCTGAAAATATGACAACCACAAAACGCCTAACAATGTTAGTGTCAAAAAATAAAATTATTGGGCTTACACTATGTCTAGAGTGCAGTATATAAAGTGCACATCTAAAATAAGTCTTTCTAACCATCTTGGGTACTTTTGTTGACCAAGTCCTTCCACTATTTACAAGATGGCGGCATTTGAGAAGTTTAGTGAATTTGTGCCTCTAGTTATTTCAAATTTTCAAATGTTATCCGGCATCAACAGCAAGAAGATGATCAACAAAAGTGCTTCAGAAAGTTTCAAGTCTAGTGCCACACACACACACACACACACACACACACACACACACACACACACACACACAGAAAAACTGCAGTGAAAAATCATCCAGCTCATGTGAAGTCCATCCTGACAAAGCAAAACTAGTTGAAACTATCAATTTGTTGCAAGAAATTGTGCGCAGATCCTTGGCAGAAAACAAAGTGTTAGCTGATAGACTCAAATGTCTTGGAAATGATCATAGAAAACTAAAAACTGCCGAGCAGGGCGTAAGTGAATTCGACAGAAATAAAGTGTACACAGTGACCAAAGATTCCGTCACCATTTCAATTATTCCAACACATTCTGGGTGTACCGGTAACACTAACCATAGCATGAACATTTCGTCTTTAGTAATAAATTTTCCTGTGATGCTCCAAAAAACGGTAGGCCTATCTACAAAAGATCAAATCATGTATCATCTGAAAGAAAAGCCTGTTATTAAGCAAAATGTGGAACCTCGCCAGCCAAAACTATTACTCGTAAACAGAAGCAAGGTAAAGTCAATATTCAAAACGACAGTTAATTTAACCAACACAACAAATTCAGCAAGAAGAATAAATGTACATTTAATGGGTGATAGTCATCTTAGAGGCCCTGCACACGAAATAAAAAGCGTAAACAGTGAAGTAAATGCTTCAGGTTTTATTAAACCTGGAGCTTGTTTTGACCAAGTGCTTTCAACTGTAAACAATATTTCTCAAAAGACAATGAAGGAAGACTTCACTGTAATCTGTGGTGGTGCAGATGACTTTGCACACAACAATGGTTTGCATGCTGTTAATGCCTTAAAATCTGCTCTAAACCACCTAAATAACTCAAACATCATTGTCCTCGATATTCCACACAGGTATGACTTGCCTCAATTCTCGTGTGTTAGCAGAGCAGTAGCATATACAAACAGTCAATATTCAGAAATTCGCAAATGTTATGCAAATGTACAAATGGTTAATGTGCAAAATTTTAGTAGAGAACTTTACACCCCTCAAGGTCTTCACCTTGATCGGCACGGAAAAAGTCACTTGGCGTCCATTATTTGTGAAATCGTCGCAAATGCTAGGAACAATGTATACTCAAAACACACACATTCGAAGAATGAGTGCTCCACAACACAAGAAGACTGCAGGAATGGGTATAGACAGATGACATTGGACAAACGGCTGCTGAAAACACCAGGTAAAGTTGATTCTTCCCAGTCTCCCAGTACATGGAAACAGACCCAACTTGAATAAATGGCTAGTGAAAAAATACCAAACCCACTCTGTCAACTGATATTTCTTTTTTAGGAATAAATGTGTAAGTGGTTCTGGAAATCAAAATCTGACTATTTACCAACAAAACATATGTAGCCTGAGCAAAAAGAATAATGAACTCTTAATTAATATCCAGGAGCCACAAGGTATAGATTGTGCCCATGTTCTGTGCTTTAGTGAGCACCATGTTATGTCAGATATTGAAAAACTTGCTATAGATAAAACATATTACTGTAGAAAATTCATAGAAAAAGGTGGAGTAGTGATCATGTCAGAAGCAGCATCACATGCAGTGTAATTAATGAGATTGATGATATAGCTGTCATGGTCTCTCTGACCATGGTGGATCAACAGTTGTATAGATCAACAGTTTGTAGTGTGTGATATAGAGTTGGCTTTAAATAATTCTTATATAGCAGTAGTAGCTTTATACAGGGCACCTTCAGGTAACGTTAGCATTTTTTTGGAAACAGTTAGATGCACTCTTAATATACATATTTAAATTCAGTAGAGGTGTCCTAGTTGTTGGCGACTTCAATGCAAATTTCCTAATGAACTCCAAAGACAGAATAGACCTTTAGAACTTGTTGTCCTCATATAATCTTGCTTCTGCTGTAAATTTTCCCACTAGAAACTTCATGAACAAAATCATTAATTGATAACGTATTTATTGACATAACCAAGATTGATGATATAGCTGTCATGGTCTCTCTGACCATGATGGACAAAGACTCACCATCAACATTCCAAGTATTTGTGAGATTAATAGTGGTCCCAACTGGAAAATTACTAGGAAATCTACTGATGAAACTATTGAGATCTTTAAATCACGTCTCCAAAACGTAGACTGGGGTCCAGTATATAATGTAGAAAATGCCAATTCCAAATACAACCTTTTCAGTAATGAAATGGCTCTAATATTTGAAAGTACCTTTCCAAAAAGAATATATAAAACCCATACTAAAAAATCCACCAACAAGCTTTGGATTACCACTGGAATTAGGATTTCATGCAAAAGAAAGAGTTGTACATTGCCTAAAAAAATGAGATGACCCTAACCTTTTAAATAACTATAAAAAATACTGTAAAATATTGAACAAAGTCATTTAGAAATCAAAAAGTATGTATCTGTGTTCAAAAAATAACAACTCCACTAATAAAATCAAAACTATATGTGAAGTGATACGAAATGAGACTTTTGCAAATTACCCCAACAAGACGCAAAATATTGCTCTTAACATTGAAGGTTAGCTAGTTCAAATCAAGATATTGTGGCTAACATCTTTAATGAGCACTTTTTAAACTGTTGCTGAGAGAACAGCATGCAAAGGCCCTTCAGAAAAGCCAATAAAAACTCTGAAAGAACTTTTCCCTAACTCTATAGACATAATAGGTATGGCCCCCATACCTGTACAAGAAGTAAGAAAAACCATAGTTTCTATAAAAAGTAAAAATTCTTTGGGTGTAGACAATATTTCCGGCAAACTGCTCAAAGCCAGCTGTAATCAACTCGCTAAAGTTGTAGCTCATATATTCAATGCAAGGTATCTTCCCTGACAGAATGAAGTATGTTACTGTGAAGTCCCTCTAAAAAAAAAGGTGATCCCACAGATGTTTCCAACTACGTCCTATCTCTCTTGTAACAGCATTTTCTAAAGTATTTGAAAAATTAATATACATCAGGATTGTCAATCACCTAGAAAAAATTTGTACTAATTAGTAAACAACAATTTGGTTTCAGATCAGGTGAATCTACAACCGAAGCAATTTATGCACTTACAAATAATGTTTTAGAATGCCTCGACAAGAAAAAAAATTACCCGTTGGCATATTCTATGACCTGACTAAGGCTTTCGACCGCGTCGATCACAGAATACTTTTGGGAAAAGCAGCCCAATATGGAATCCGTGGACAAATGGGCAACTGGCTCAGATCATATTTAGAAGACAGACAACAAAACATGGTATTAAGTGTTAACAACCTACAAGTAGAGGCGATAGAGTGACTGGGGAACAGTACATCGTGGAGTTCCAGAAGGGTCAGTCCTTGGTCCCCTCCTATTTATTATATATATATTAATGATCTATGGAATTATCTTTTGGGGCAACTCACCACTTTCAAAAAAATTTTTTGTAAGCAAAAAAAAAGTAGTCCAAATTATATGTAGTGTTCTTCCAAGAATCTCATGTCGCAATTTTTAAACAGTTAGGTATATTAACCACTACCTCACAATATCTCTTCTCACTCATGGCTTTCACACTTATCAATTCCTCTGAATATGAAACAAATGAGGCATGCCATCATTATTACAAGACAAAAACATGGCACTGTGAACAGAAAAATCTGTCTCTGTTACAAAAAGGGGTAGTACACAAGTATAAAAATCTTTAAAGCACTCCCGAGTAATATAAAGTGTCTAAAAGAAAATAAAATGCTATTAAAAAAGCTAAAGGAATTCCTGCTGGAAAAATGTTTCTACTCTTTAGATGAATTCTTCAGCAGAGATAAATAATTTGAGTAGTAATTCAGACTATTTCCTTTGTCATTGCATCTGTATTGTTTTTTATCACTATTGTATTTTTGTATTGTATTGTATTGTTTATTATCTTCATCTACCCTGTGTAATATACCAGTATGTATTGCATTGTATGATATCTATTATTGTATCTGCTTTGACTCATTCCACATATATGCGTAATCATGCCATACTGGATCTGTGGAATATGTATCTCAAATAAATAAATAAACTTTATTGAAGTGTAAGCTCACCAGACAAAACACTAAATTGAAAGAGCATGCTGGTCATTTCAGATGAGGTAGAAGGTACCATGCAGTTAGGTGACCCTCTACCACTGACTGAGTTAAATGGTGTGTACACTGATCAGCCAGAACATTATGACCACCTACCTAACAGCTAATATGTCTAACTTGGGCACAGGTAACTGTGGCAACAAGCCACAACCTGAAAGCAATGAGGCCTCGGTAGGTTGCTGGAGGGAGTTAACAACTGCACACACAAGTCACCTAATTCCCATAAATTTCAGGGAGGGAGGCAATGAGCTCTGTCACCATGTTCAATCATATCTCAGATGTTACTGATTGGGTTCAGATCTCACAAGTTTGGAGGGCCAGCACATCAATTGGAACTCACCACTGTGTTCCTCAAACCATTCTATCACACTCCTGGCCTTGTGACACGGTACATTATCTTGCTCAAAAATGCCACTGCCATCAGGAAACATGATCCTCATGAAGGGGAATATGTGGTCTGCAACCAGTGTATGATACTCCTTGGCCATCATGGTGCCTTGTACAAGCTCCACTGGACCCATGGATGTCCATGTGAATGTTCCCCAGAGCATAATGGAGCTTCCATCAGGCTGTCTCTGTTCCACAGAACATGTATCAAGGCGTTTTTCTCTTGGAAGACAAGTGATTCGCTCCTTTCCATTGGTGTGATGAAGAACGTATCAGGTTCATAAGACTGTGCAACACTTTGCCACTGCACCAACATCCAGTACCGATGGTCACATGCCCATTCCAGTCATGGTGTTAACACTTGCACATGCATGGGTCATCGGCTGCAGAAGCCCATCATTAGGGGTGTTCAAACACGTTGTACTCTGCCCAGTATTAAACTCTTATGTTAGTTCCGCCACAGTCTGCTGCCTGTCCTGTTTTACCAGTCTGCCGAGTCTATGACGTCCAACATCTGTAATGAGGGGTGGCCACCCAACCCCACGACATCCTGACATGGTTTCACCATGCGTTGAAGACACTCACCACAGCACTTCTCGGACACCCAACAAGTTGTGCAGTTTCTGAAATGCTCATGCAAAGCCTCCAGGTGATCACAATCTGCCCTCAGTCAAATTCCTTCCCCATTCTACACACAGACAGCATTCTCACCGATACTACATGCACTGTGTGTGTGTCTGACTAGCAGTCATTCCTTGCCAGGTGACACAGCTATCGCTTGGATGGGTATATATCGATAGTAGGTCGGTGGTTATAATGTTCTGGCTGATCAGTGTATATAGCAATTGACTGTATGGAATACATGCAGTAAGATGGGTTAAAGTGCCAAAATATACCTACTGTGTTTTGACGTGCCCATGACCACTCACTCATTGAATGAAGCTGACAAATTCGTATCAAGATGGACTGTCCAACATGTATACAAAGACTGGTGTACCATTCACAGCCATGTTACATGGCATAACAACAGTGACTGTACAAATATCCTAACTTACAAGGACCAGAGACAAGTGTCAATGACAATCAGTTTCAAACCCTAGAAAAATTTCTGTCATCAGTGAATGCAAGTCCACAACAATCATTTTCTGAGTGAACACTGCGATGTACATTTGGAGTCAAATATTTCACAGAAGAGCATTGTTCACAGGGTTACATAAGGCTGAACATCTTCAATGGTCCAAACATTACAGAAATTGGACAGTAGTTGAATGGAGACATGTAGTGTGGTCCAACAAATTGTGATTTTTAACTCTTTCAAATGATGCAATGCACTGAGTGCATCAAAGACCCACTGAGGCATTTAACCTGCACTGTGTGGAGGGTGTAGATCAGGCCAAAGGCAGTTCTGTGACCTTTTGGAGGTATTTTAAGATTATGATTTGTAACCACTCCTTCATTTATGTTACTGTAAACTTGAACGAGAATGTTTATTTCAATATTCTGCGACCTAGTGTTGACCTTTGTTCTGCAACTCCACAATGAATATGCCATAGACTCTCATCTTATGAGACGACAGTAGCCGTATTCGCAGGACTGCAACCCTACTTTCCTGGTTGGATGAACACTCAGGAACGCTTTCACACCTTGATTGGCCTGCTTGACTATCTGATCTTAATCCCAAATAAAATGTACGAGATTATATTGAACAGCTGGTGAAACATAGCAATCAACATCTTCATCAGATGAATAAAATCAGATGAATATAATCTCGTACATCATTCATCGATGAATGGTTTCAGCTGGGTATGGCATACCTGAAGATACTTGGGGAGGCGGGGGACACATCCTTGCCAAATTCCAGCCATTATTAAGATTAGAGGCAGTGTTACCCAGTATTAGTGTGATGTCTCTGCAGAATGATCAATTTTTTGATCACTGTGCTACGCTTCACGGAGAACATTGGAATTAATACAAGCTTTATAATACTGTAGTATTTTATAAACTCATTTTATTGTATTGCACTTAAATATAATATACATCTTTGGCTTCTTTCTACATTCTAGAACGCTCTTTCTGTGGAATCCATGCAATATGATTCAGGCTGTTTAATACGTAATAATGTAATATAAGGAGCAACAGGTTAATGGACTACGAAATTCTGAACACTTTGCCAAGCTGAAAGCTTAATCATTAGTGCATACACATATCATGACAGCAGCAAAACCGATTACCAGGTAACAGGAGATAGGAGTTATGTTATTGTTCCCCACCCTTTGATTTTTCAATTGGTGCATATGTTCACAGTTTTGTAGGCGAAGCCCACAAATTTGAAAGCAAACAAACTGGTTCTGGTGACATACAGATCTGTAGCTTAGTCCAAGGTATGGGTTGTGTTGAAAGGTTACAGTTTGATTGTGAGTTGGCTTCGTCAACAAATATGATAGTAAAAATACTCAGATGTCACGAAAGACTAATCTGTAGCTTTGCCCAAGATCTACATTAGGTTGGAAGGTGACAGTTTGGTTGAGAGTTGGCAAAGCCAACGAATGTGATGCTAAAAAAACCTGGTTGTTGTGACTGACTGATCTGTACCTTAGCAAGTTTGAAAAAAAAATGCCAATGACATCATGTTATAGTCGGTATATAGTTCACAGTGTTTGTCACATTTTCCTATGTCACTAATCAAAGCTGACAAGTCATATAGAGTATTCCTCAGTGTCCCATAATGAGAAAATATTAAACATGGAAAAATGTACACCTTTAGTTAACAGTCATTCACTGGATTCACCTCCCAACATAATCTATACCTCATGCTATGTATGCTACAGATCAGTTGAGCCCCCACAACTGAGATTCAGGGGGGGAGAGAGAGGTATGTAACAGGCTACTATATCAGTAGACTATTGACAAAGTGCAAAGGGAAATGAAAATGATTTTTTTGTAATGTATAACTGACATACCATGAGGCCAGAGGGCTACTGACACAAAATATATACATGCACTTGTTGTGTGACAGAACTGCAACACTGGAAGAGTATAGAGATTGGTGTCAAAACTGGAAAGCTGGTTGGTTGGTTGATTTGGGGGAGGGGAACAACCAGTGAGGTCATCGGTTTCATCGCATAAGGGAAAGATAGGAAGCAAGTTGGCCGTGCACTTTCAAAGGAACCAGCCCGGCATTTGCCTGAAGCGATTTAGGGAAATCACAAAAATCTAAATCAGGATGGTGGAATGTGGGTTTGAACCACCAGCCTCCTGAACGCAAATCTAATGTGCTAACCACCATGCCACCTTGCTCGGTGATGGAAAAGTTATGAACTGTTGGCGCCCTTGGTGAGGACAGTAAATAATACCCATGCCACACATTAATTTAAACAAAATGGAACTATGGACCATCTAACATAAAAAATGGAAAACTTCAGACGGTATTTCTAATAGCAGTATGCAGCAAACTCATGTACAAGGTTTTCCAACAACCACCCAATGCATCACCTTCTCTTAATGTGGGTTAATCAAGGGGAATAAAAAAGCCTAAGGCTACATGCATCTCATACCATTCAGCAAGCTGGTAACCAAAGGACTACCTTCGGTTTGACATGATTCTTCTCATTGCCAATACCACATTGTCTCTTTGGCATCAACAGCCTAAGTCTATTGATTCAATCTGCATAGCAAGCAAGTAACAATGCAACTGTGGTACGGCAGAGGTCACATTACACACAGTTTCAAATTTGGTCTCGGGAAACAAACTTAATAAGAACCTAAAAAGGTAGACAGTTAACTTCAGTTCAGAATGTCTATTTTAACTGTTCAAATTGGAGAAAATACACCATATAAAAATCTTATACAAAGTTAGATGATTGAGACATTATATGGATTAGTTTCACCAACATAATCTGATGTGGCACATATTAGGAATCTACTAGAAACTCACGGTAAAAAGTGAAATAACAAGACACTCTGACAAATGTATAGATGTCAGAGAGCGCCCAAAGCCATCTAAAAACGGCTGCAGCAGGCAGGATTGAAGACATTGCCTAGTTGATTTAACAACCATCATGGAAATGCCAACTACAACTTTAAAACAATACGTTCAGTAAAGGTATAAAAGGCACCAAAAAAAAAAGCATTGTGTGATACGAATATTCTCATACTTATGGGTAATTGAAGTTTAAGAAAAACACTTTTGTTACGACTCGATCAATATGGGCGTAGGTAATACAATACTGACAACTAACCTAAACTCACCCTTTTGTGTGTCCTTCTATTTTCTTCACTTTAGTTTTTTCTGCGAACCTTCTGTTTCCATCCATTATAAACGCAACGTGCTTTGGCACACCCCCATATTTGACAATGTCCACACATACCATTTCCAAAAGATTTAGGCCTTTCTCCCGTATCCAAGACATTTAAACACGATATCTATAAAAGGAACAAATGTGTAAAATCAGTTAACACTGCACAAGACTACCACATCCTGTTGGCGCTAATGTTGAAACACGTTATAAATCACTACTGCAAGCACTTACAGCAACAGCAATGAAATGAAGTTTTATTTACCGGCTTAACCTTCCTTGCGATGAAACAAGTCAGTTGTTGGTGTGGTGGTACCTATGTCGAAATATGAATGCTATTAAACCACGAGGCTGCGCGCAGATCTGTAATGGAGAATGTACTGCAGAGAGAAACAAATTATATTCATATCTTACTTCTGTGTAAACTATGCAACAAACACACATGTGACATCATAACAACTCGCGCAGTGGCTTAGTACAAGACCAGAAAAGGGATGCATAAATAAAAATCAAGCCATACTATTTCATGACATAGGCCGTTTTTCTGTCTGAGCTTTTAGCAACGTTCTATTTACACACATTTTTGCTAACATTGCTATAATGTACACACTACACATGGATGTCACGTGAACATATTTGATCGATTCATCGATATATCGACACTTAGATCGAAAGCCAGTAGCTGACTGATACGTAGCCTACTGCATATGTCCGATACTATTCTCCAGAACGGGATAAATAATCAAAATTTTAATAAATATTGAATTGTGAAAATCCAGTATTGACAGTCTTTTATAATTTTATTTATTTATTTGTTAGTCAGGAGAGAAATTATTTTAAAAAGGATGTCATACAGTTATACACGCTAGTTATTTCAGAAGCAAATAAGGGGAGAAATAAAAAAAAATTATATAAAAAAATTCGTCAAATGTCTTGTTAAATGATTTGTCTAAAATTACGGAACAAAATAAGTTAGAAAACATTTGCTGCACCTCATTTGCTATATATTATTTCGAGCATCATTCAAAGGTGTATCACATACGGGGTGCTATCCAAAATTTTCGGGACTGGTGCTGCCTTTTTTTGAAACCTTACCTAATGGTCACCATCACCCTCGAAGTAGTTCCCATTCGCACTTACATAGCGGTCCCAGCGCTTCTGCCACTGGTCAAATGTTTTCTGGGAGAGCTGTTCTTTGAGGGTGTTTATCACCGCCAGCGTTGCTTCTTGAATCCTTTCTAGAGTGTCGGACCGACGGCCTTTCAATTTTAGTTTCAGTTTTGGGAATAGCGCGAAGTCGCAAGGTGCCAGATCTGGCGAGTACGGTGGGTGGGGTACAACTCCCGTGTTGTTTTTTGCCAAAATGGTCCTGATGAGCAAGGACGTGTGACAGGGCGCGTTGTCGTGATGCAACAGCCAGTTCCCTTGACGCCAAATTTCGTGCCGTCGTCGTCGCACGTTTTCACGGAGCCGACGCAAAACGTCACAGTAGTACGCGGAATTCACCGTTTGGTTGTGTGGGACGAATTCCTTGTGCACAATTCCGCAATAATTCCTCAATATAGTTGACCTTGGTAATGTACACCAGGCTTTTGACATGATCCCACACACAGAAATCCAGGGGACTTAAATCCGTAGACCTTGGAGGTCATGGTACAGGCCTTCCTCTACTTATCCAATGTTGAGCATATGTCTGAGTTAGAAGCCGCTGCACTCGTAAGTGAAAATGTTCTGGAGCACCATCATGCATGAACCATATGTTCAGGCGTTGGTTCAGTAGCACATCATCATGTACATCTGGAAGTATGGTCCGCAAAAGCCGCATGTACTGCTGTCTGGTTAGTCTCTGTGGTAGGAAGTGTGGTCCAAGTATGTGCTCTCCGTGCAGTCCTGCCCAGGTGGTCAATGAATAATGCTGCTGATGTCGTGATATGTGTGTTGCATTAGGATTGACATCAGACAAAATCTGACAGTTATCGTAGTTAAAAATACCATCACAGGGAAATCAAGCCTGACCCATGAACAGAATACTGCTTATAAACAGGGGATTCAGGGTACAATGTTATTGTAGCCATTGGCAGAAATTCTCTCTAGGAAGGAAGTCTGCATTGTTGAGGGCTTGCACTCGCTGGAGGTGATATGGATAGACTGCTTGCCCATGTATAATCCGCTGCTATGATTCAGGACACGCTCTTAGGTGACAATCCTCCTTGTTGAAGTACTCAGACATTCGTGTACCATTCGTAAAACCCTTTCCTCAGCATCGGGTGTTATGGATCTGGGTCGACCTTCTTGTACATGGTGTGCAAAACTCCCAGTTTCTCTAAGGTGCTGAGGTAACGGCTAAATGTACGCCTGTTGGCCTGCCTGGAGAGAGGAAAAGCTTCTTCAAACAATCGTGCAGTCTCAAGGGCACTTCCATTTGCTTTTCCAAACATGAAATGCATGTCAGCGTGCTCTTCATTTCTGTAACCTCTGTCAATGGTACCTTCATGTTCACAACTGATTGTGAGGCTGGTACCGCACCGTACACAGAGGGTTAAAGGGAAGGAGCTGCATGTGCATAAACAAAGAGATAGTAGATCTCAAACCTGAAGATACCAACATAAATGCCGCACTACCCAGTTTGTTCCCAGTTCCAATTAATGTGATACCTTGGCAACAGTTGATTTATGGACCCATCTTTATTGGAGCTTTTTAGCTACCTTCGGCCTGTACCTTCAATGTGTGAATTATTAACCATCGCTTCTGAAACATTCTGAAAGAAGTTTGCATCTAATATAGACCCCTAGTGTATTATTGTTTTCCTGATATTTCCAGTGGTTATGTCTTCCTCAAGAACATTTCGCGAGATATGATCTAATTCATTCGTTTAGAGTACATCTAATTCCCCTCTTTCCAACTTTGGAACGAATCAGAAATATTGCAGTAGCCATTTCATTTCCCATCTATGGCTTATAGGACGGTGTGGACAGTGTTTAGGTATTCATAGACAAAAGTTGTTGTGCATGTAAATTGCTTGAAGCCATTGCTGGTAATCTGATAGCAATGATGTTTATTTACAAACTTCTGAAGTCTATTATAAAAGAACTGTAAAGTTTATTTCAGTCAATGCCTATAAATATTTCTTGGACAATGTTTACATCGAAGTCCTTTAGTCGTCTAGTGAGAGCTTAAAGGAAATGATGACTGCTAGAATGCTTTGACACAGCGAAAGGCCAAGAAATAATTATGGACTGTTGATGATGACTTGTCAGTTGAAACTGTTACAGCCACTAAATATGTAGTAAACATGCGTACTGAATGAAACGAACTTTGTCCTCTTTGACACCTTCAACCATGACCATGATCTACATGAACATATTATAAAAGAGCTTCTCAAAGATCTTTGAAAAACCACTAAGCTCTGCCACAGGCCTATAACTGTTAACATTGTCTGTGACTTCCTTTTTGTCCAAGGGTATGGCCTTAGCAATCTAGAGAACATTGGGTAAAGTACATATGGAAACGGAATTGTTAATGAGACGCTCCAGAAACTATAAAATGTAATATTAGGTTAATAACTCAGGCAGTGACTTCCATGAACCATAACATGAAAACAGCAACAACAAATAACGACTTTTTTTGTTCTTAGCAGGAGCAAATGACGTAGCAAGAAACGAAACAAAGACCTAGTGATCTCACTTAAAAGAAGTCTACATGAGCTGTGAAGTTCAAATGCGATCGTCTTCTCTGTTCCACATCGATATGCCTTGCCAGTCTGGTCGTGTGTTAATAAAAAAAAGTGCGGAGCGCAAATAAACAGATCCTACATATATGCACGAGATTAAAAAATGTTACATTTGTGGACATAAGCTGTGTAGGAAACAGATACCACACATCTCATGGCTTACGTCTGAACAGACTAGGGAAGGACTTAGTTATAAAACAGATCCAAGAAATAGTGACCAACAAGTTGAATGTGCAGTGCTGTGCTACAGAGGCCATCCCTCTCTAGGACAAAAATAGCGAATACTTGAGAGAATCAACCACGAAATGCCAGGTAAGTAAAACAATACATCGGCAGGACAAGAGCGATGTTCTATTAAGACAATAAAACCTTCCACCAGCGCAACACCAGATGCAATTGTATGTGTTTCATATGTCCACATGAGAATAATTTATCACTTTTGCATTATAATGTACAGGGTTTAGGATACAAAATAGATGCTTTTGAATCATTTATCACAGGATTATCTCCACATGTAGTAATAGTTACAGAATACCAGAAAACATTGAACAACATTCAATATTGCCAATTAGAAGCCTACAACCTAGATATGTTCTACTGCAGAACACACAATAAAGGTGGTGGTGTTGCCATCTACTCAAGAAAATTTAACTTCATAACCACCACAGAAAAAGTGCTATGGGGGAACAATTTCCGTTTAGACAAAGATTTCGAAATTGCAGTTCTTAAAATCACTTTTTGCACTGTTCATTTCTATGTCATAGGTGTATATAGATCCCCCTGTGGAAACTTTGATGCTTTTCTGAAATCACTTGATGGAGTTTTAAGTAAATTAATGTCAGGCTGCAGAAGTGTAAATCTTGTCATAATGGGAGATCTGAACATCAACACTTTGCATAATGGTCAGGAAAGCAAACGTTTTACAGATTGTATCCTGTCTTATGGGGTTCAAGATCTTCTTGGACTAGTACCCACCATAATTGCTAACACACATAGTAGTTCAACTGATCATGTTATCACAAATTATGACCACATCATCTCAACAGACGTAATAAATGGTCACCTCTCAGATCATTTAGGTCAAACACTAGTGTTAAAATGCAGTACCAAATTCATACACAGAAAAATGTACAAGCACAGGCGAATATTATCTGCAAACAACAGACACAGTTTAAGCCAGGTATCATGGGGATCAGTTTTGACTACCATTGAGGTCAACAATAAATGGAACATGTTCACAGAAATAATAACTGAGCACTTAAATAGAGCCATCCCATTAATGAAGTGAGTATCCAGAAAAATCAATCTTCAAAATCAAAACCCGTGCCATTAGATTTTAAAATAAAATATCTGAAAGAAAAAATGGAAAACATGTACAGCTTACACAGACTGACTAACTTAGAGTTACATAAAGAACTCTACAAGCAGTAGAAATATAAGTACCACAAAGAAGTCAGGAGATTAAAATCAGAAAGAATTAGTCAACAGATACGAGGTTCAGATAACGTTTCAAAGATTCGCTAGTCTATTGTAAATAAAATTAGGAACAATGAAACAGAAACTAAAATTAATAATGTACACTTAACTGTGAACAATGGAGATATCTCTGATTCTCTTCTACTCAGCGATATTTTTAATAATTACTTTATAGATACTGTCGAAAATGATGAAACAGGGTATATAGCACTCATAATTGTCCTGTAACAAACAGAACTGCAGTACACTACCCACAGTAAGCACATATGACATTCTGCAGCTTATTGATAGCCTTAGAAACAAAAAATCAGCAACATTAGATGAAATTTCTGCATATCTATTGAAGAAATGTAAACATGAACTAATGAAACCACTAGTTCATCTAATAAACTGTATTCTCAAAGATGGTGTGTTCCCTGACAAGTTGAAACTATCTGTAGTGAAACCAATACACAGAAAGAAGGAAATAAAGCATGTACAGAATTGCAGACCCATTGCCCTAATCTCAACTTTCAGCAAACTGACAGAGAAAATAATATTTTTAAAAAATTGGAACATTACAACAATGCTAACAAATTAAGCGATTTCCAGCATGGATTCAGAAGAGGTCGAAGTACCACGTCAGCAGCAGTACAATTTGACCATAATGTACTTGAAAAGAATAAATGAAAAATCCCAAGTAGCAGGAGTGTTCCTAGACCTCTCAAGGGCTTTTGATAGAGTACATCATGATGTGCTCTTATCAAAAACTGCGAAGAGTGGTGTCACTGGAAATCTCATGCAATTGCTAGGAACGTATTTAAAGGGTAGACAACAGTGCATGAAGATTATGTACTCTAATGGAGAAATGCTGGAGAGGAGAAGGTCAAGTATAAGAAATATAAATTTTGGTGTTCCTCAGGGTTCTATTTTAGGTCCAGTCCTATTTATATGCTATGTAAATGATTTCCCAAGTTCTCTTGACAATAAACAATTGATCACTATGTATTCAGATGATAGATCTGGGCTGCGCGGGATTAGACGAGCAGTCTAAGGTGCTGCATTCATGGACTGTGCGGCTGGTCCCGGTGGAGGTTCAAGTCCTCCCTTGGGCATGGATGTGTGTGTTTGTTCTCAGGATAATTTGGGTTAAGTAGTGTGTAAGCTTAGGGACTGATGACCTTAGCAGTTATGTCCCATAAAAAAAAGAAAAAAAGGATACATCTGCTGTCTGCTATGCAGACAATGAGCCCAGCCTAGTTGAAGAAATGCATAACTTTACTGAAAAGGCAAGAGCTCACTTTGAAAGAGAGAACCTAAAAGTAAACATAAAAAACTAATATTGTTCATTTTAAACCAAGTGGTCCAAACAGATAAAATACTGTGATTGATGAAATTCTACCAAAATCCTATTGTCCTCATAGCATTCTAATCAATTACAGCTAGTCCAAAGTAATAGCACAAATTAGGAGAATTTGTTAAATCGAAAGGAAACATGAAATGAACTGGAACACACATTTTATGTCGACCAAAGGGAGAATGTGCCTGGAAAGACAACAGTGCATTTTTGGAACTGTTTGAACTACAAGGTCTCTTGATCTTCTTTGCTCATTATTTTTACGAATTACTACTGCACAGAGGAGAGTAAGACATTCTATGCACAGCTATCTGTAGTGTTTATAACTTCATTTGCTATAAGTATACGATCTTTCCCTAGCTTTTCCCCATCCTAGTATAGGGTTCGTTTTTCAGGATTTGGCACATTTCATTTTATTATTTAAGTTTTTAGCCAAATGCCCTATCAGACGCCACAGTCATCAATCACTCCAAGGGCGGAAAGTCATGTTTGTCATCTATTTGTGAATCGTGTAAACAACGTTCTGTGTACTTTAACTATTTGTGTATCCTATGCTGAGGCGGTATTTAGGGCCCTACCTGGCATTTGCACAAACGACATGAGGAATCGCCAAAAAAACACATTCAGTGTACCATCCAACGGTTACATCGCAGTTTGGTTTCGATCCTAGTCTGGTTCTCCTTCCCACCTTACAAGCTAAATAACACGAGCACGTCAGATTGAGTACACAATAGCACAACATTTATCTTAGCGAAACACGAAAGAGGATATCGCCGCTGTCATTGCCAGACATACATTTCTCTGGGTTAGGGTATATCTACAGCAGATGATAAAACACAAAAAAAAGAAGTTGAAGAAATAAGTCGCCGTTATGAAACATAATGCCAAAATGAAAAAGAGGAAAACATTACATGACGTGTTCAGCGAATCTGCTTTCAGTACTATAGAATACCTGACGTCTGTGTAATTGATTGACACTAACAGGTGATTATTATAGTGTGAACGTCATTGAATCTTGGTATCACTTAGTTGCATTGAGGCTATAGATCTCTTTAATAGGTGCTGCATAAAGTAATAGAGACTCACACTTAATTACGATGAGACTCCTCCTTTCACACTCAAAATAGACAGAATTTTCCTGGTAATGGATACATGCAAATCGTGAATGCTGTCGAACGGGATACTCTGCTATTCCTCACAATGAGACTGTCTCAGTTGCTTGAAAGATAACAAGGGGATAGTAATGAACCATTGGATATCTTTTCTTGTAAAGGTTCGTGGTCACCAAAACTATTAGTTTCCAAGATGCTACTCCAGGCAGGTGTAAAAATGAATGTGCGCAACCGAAAATACTGAACGCGAAGATGAAGATTTGGTCCTGTCTGACTGCCCCCCTGAAGAAGACCTTAGGATCTCCTAGTGGTGATATTATCTCCTCCTTCTTGCTCTTTAACATATAAATTATAACATAAACATAAATGGATGATTAAGGGAACTACACTCCTGGAAATGGAAAAAAGAACACATTGACACCGGTGTGTCAGACCCACCATACTTGCTCCGGACACTGCGAGAGGGCTGTACAAGCAATGATCACACGCACGGCACAGCGGACACACCAGGAACCGCGGTGTTGGCCGTCGAATGGCGCTAGCTGCGCAGCATTTGTGCACCGCCGCCGTCAGTGTCAGCCAGTTTGCCGTGGCATACGGAGCTCCATCGCAGTCTTTAACACTGGTAGCATGCCGCGACAGCGTGGACATGAACCGTATGTGCAGTTGACGGACTTTGAGCGAGGGCGTATAGTGGGCATGCGGGAGGCCGGGTGGACGTACCGCCGAATTGCTCAACACGTGGGGCGTGAGGTATCCACAGTACATCGATGTTGTCGCCAGTGGTCGGCGGAAGGTGCACGTGCCCGTCGACCTGGGACCGGACCGCAGCGACGCACGGATGCACGCCAAGACCGTAGGATCCTACGCAGTGCCGTAGGGGACCGCACCGCCACTTCCCAGCAAATTAGGGACACTGTTACTCCTGGGGTATCGGCGAGGACCATTCGCAACCGTCTCCATGAAGCTGGGCTACGGTCCCGCACACCGTTAGGCCGTCTTCCGCTCACGCCCCAACATCGTGCAGCCCGCCTCCAGTGGTGTCGCGACAGGCGTGAATGGAGGGATGAATGGAGATGTGTCGTCTTCAGCGATGAGAGTCGCTTCTGCCTTGGTGCCAATGATGGTCGTATGCGTGTTTGGCGCCGTGCAGGTGAGCGCCACAATCAGGACTGCATACGACCGAGGCACACAGGGCCAACACCCGGCATCATGGTGTGGGGAGCGATCTCCTACACTGGCCGTACACCACTGGTGATCGTCGAGGGGACACTGAATAGTGCACGGTACATCCAAACCGTCATCGAACCCATCGTTCTACCATTCCTAGACCGGCAAGGGAACTTGCTGTTCCAACAGGACAATGCACGTCCGCATGTATCCCGTGCCACCCAACGTGCTCTAGAATGTGTACGTCAACTACCCTGGCCAGCAAGATCTCCGGATCTGTCCCCCATTGAGCATGTTTGGGACTGGATGAAGCGTCGTCTCACGCGGTGTGCACGTCCAGCACGAACGCTGGTCCAACTGAGGCGCCAGGTGGAAATGGCATGGCAAGCCGTTCCACAGGACTACATCCAGCATCTCTACGATCGTCTCCATGGGAGAATAGCAGCCTGCATTGCTGCGAAAGGTGGATATACACTGTACTAGTGCCGACATTGTGCATGCTCTGTTGCCTGTGTCTATGTGCCTGTGGTTCTGTCAGTGTGATCATGTGATGTATCTGACCCCAGGAATGTGTCAATAAAGTTTCCCCTTCCTGGGACAATGAATTCACGGTGTTCTTATTTCAATTTCCAGGAGTGTAGTAAC
Source organism: Schistocerca serialis cubense (assembly GCF_023864345.2). NCBI lineage: Eukaryota > Metazoa > Arthropoda > Insecta > Orthoptera > Acrididae > Schistocerca > Schistocerca serialis. The sequence goes on along the minus strand of NC_064640.1, from coordinate 983,310,608 downwards.
TACAAAATGATAAATGCTGTTTCTGCTTATACATTTCTTGTAGATTAAAACCCCTTTATATATTAAAAATGTCTATATATCAATGTCCAAGAGATTCAAATTAATTTCCTAACTAATATTATTGATCAAGTGCCCAAATCTGCCCCTTTTTATGGCTACACGATCTAATGTAATTAACATGAGGTGACTGACATCATCTACGTACCAAACACTACAAGATAACACTTTGAAAGATGATCTACAGTGGTGTGCAACCTCAGTGGAAATAAAACTTACAAAGTCACAGCTGTTTAGCTTTATAGCCCTGATAAGTCGAAGCAATTAGCAATATCCCGTACGTACTGCGTCCGGCGCGTCGGAGTGATGGTTCCCGTACATGTCTGCAACGGTGAAACAACTCCAGCCACAAAATAAAAACTCTTCCAAATACTAGGACGGCAGAAGGTGGTCCTCTGACTAGTATAATCTAATACTGTCTTCTCCTCTCTGTGTTCTACAGACAAGAGACGCGAACTCCCAGCCACAAGGACGGAATTCAGATAACATCTCTACATGAATTTAGGCACAAGAAGTGATCTCAACCACTGAACGCTGCATACTCATCGATGACTCCCTACCTGGAGGCGAAGTCCAGAATTGTATAACCGTTTCCACCCGAACCCACACGATCGTGCGGGTTCGGTTTTTATTTTTTTACGGGAAACTGAATCTCTTGCCTTGTTTCCAACCGACCTGCAACGATCGTGCAGGTTGTGCGCTACGCGTTTCTCATGTTTATGTTGCCATTCGGCGCCAACAGATTGCAGCACATATTGTTTAAGTTGATCAAGAAGTGAGCATTATGGCGACGCCTGGTTAGTAGCTCATAATTAAGTTAAATTGAATTGTTTCGGCGATTTGCTGGATCTGGTTATTTGTAATAGTGTGTACAACGTTGTGATATTGATAATTATTAGTAACTTCATATCTTTGCACAGTAATTGTGCGTTAAATTTGTACTAGCACGATTGTGCGGGTTAGGTGTTGACTGTGTAACTTCATCCTCGAGTGGCTGTTGTTGATTGTGTCATTGGCCTCCCTATATTACTGCTTTTCATACAGTTTTGAATGGGAAAGTTTTTATGCACATTCGCGTTATTGAATGCAGGTTTATCAGACAATGAAATCCGTTCTCTATTGGAGGATTCGGATTTGAGTGGCATTTCGTCAGATGAAGACGACGAGTTTGTTCCTTCTCCTTCAAATATTCAGCAGACAGACGACTCGTATGATGATGATTTGAGTGCCGAAGAAGTTCCTGAAGAGTGCAGGAGTTCACAAAGTGTCACAGAAACCAGAAACCAGACTGCCAAAAAGAACATTATGGATCTGTTGAAATTTATAATGTCTCTAGCTGAGGCTCTTCTGTCATATCCAGACAGAAAGAGGAGAGCTGAAGAGTTTGAAACACCGTTAGATGATACGTTAAGTACCTCCACAAAGGCAAAAGTTTACAAACCCCATCCGAAAGCAGGTTTGGACAAGCGATATGATGGGTATGATCACTGGTCAGTATGAGCGCTGCAGTTCCAGAACAAAGACAAAGTGCATAAAATGCAATCAGTACTTATGTCTTGGAAAAGGAAAGGATTGTCTCAAATTATTTCACGAAAAGTGAAGCAGTCTGAACCATGACTTTGTGTTACAAAATAAATAAAAACAATTTATTATTAATGAACATGATTTGCAATCTATGTATCATGTTTTATAATAACTAATAAATAAAAGTAATGGAAGAATAATTTTTATCCGTAACTGTTCCTCAGGTAACTTATAATATCAAACAAATAGCGGGAAGTCAGAGAATAATTTTGGTGAAATAAAACCTGACCCTCACGATTGTGCTAGTTGTTTTCCCACTAAATTTTTTATGGAAGAGTTTTTTTATTATTTTTTCCAGTGTCTACTATGCCCAAGTATACAGAGAATTCAACTTTATTCACCATTTTCAAAAAAAGGTGTTCAGGGTGGAAAGGGATAAGTTAGCAACAGTACAGTGCCTAACCGTTCTAACTATAAAATCTCCTGGGAGCAAAGAAAGCAAGCCCGTCTGTACCAACAAAAGCTGATACTGAGCGACCGTCCAACACGGGTGCTCAAAACGGAAGACCTCTTTCTCTCCACTACTGGCTTCCCAGCAAAGCTCGGCTCCCCTCCCTCATAACTGCAGAAGGCGAATCATATTCTTGAAACCACGGAATATTCTCCCTCTCTACAGATTCTTCCCAACGCTGACTACCATATTTTAGTCTTTTGTCGTCCAGTGCGGAAAGTTTGCGAGGAAATACCTATCCTCGTTAATTAGGAATACATACGCTTCTCAGAGTAAAAATCCTCAGAAATAACCCAGCCTGCGTGATTTCCGAGGTAACACTTGCCCGTTCCTCTCTGCTTCGTCCAAGATTTTGAGAGTTTGCGAAGTATTACCTGGTCATCCTACTGGCCGGCCGGCAGCCACTGTATTGTACTTCAGCGCTCAGCTACCCTGACCGTCGGTCTAGGCTACTTCCTGTGTTACGCAGGACCGACACACCTGTGCGGGCTTTTCCACCCAGGGCTTCAGTTACACCCACTGTTTCTTTTCCACTGGTGTTCCAACCTCTTCTAGTATAGGCAATCATCCATTACGCCGTTTTGATAATAACTACACTCCATCACCTTTCATGCAATAAGCTTTAACAACTATTTACAAGGTGTAAGTGACAATGTCAGTCTTCTCTAAATATTCATATATACGATGTACAACCTACCAAATGATACCTCATTCCGGTTGTAAATCACGGCAAAGTATGTAGTGAGTGCTTGTAAGGTGCGAAAATACAGCCACCTTACAAGTTTCTCTTTGAGGAGGTCTGTTTCCGCGACTCACTCAAGCACTACAATCTTAAACACTGTTAATCGCGTTATCGCCTATAAAGTCGTTTTCTTCATCCACTATCCCATCCACTGTAACTTCAATTGAGCAGTCAACTAATTGTTTACGTTTCTGAATAATCCGATCTATCAAAAACACTGCCAAAGTGTCATCATCCTGTCCTACACCGCTTTCCGTTGGATAACGTCTTCTTGACTTGGATGCCACAATATTAAAACGTTCCAAAAATTAATGATTTCGTTCATTTTTGCTGTATAAATACGTTAGCTACCTGCTGTGGTAACTGACTGACTGTCTTGCTAACCCCCATCCTCCAAGACTGCAAGCGTTATTGTCCACAAACTACACTACTGACCATTAAAATTGCTATACCAAGAAGAAATGCAGATGATAAACGGGTATTCATTGGACAAAGATATTATACTAGAACTGACGTGTGATTACATTTTCACGCAATTTGGGTGCATAGATCCTGAGAAATCAGTACCCAGAGCAACCGCCTCTGGCCTTAACAACGACCTTCATACGCCTGGACATTGAGTCAAACAGAGCTTGGATGACGTGTACAGGTACAGCTGCCTATGCAGCTTCAACACGATACCACAGTTCATCAAGAGTAGTGACTGGCGTACTGTGACGAGCCAGTTGCTCGGCCACCATTGACCAGACGTTTTCAATTCGTGAGAGATCTGGAGAATGTGCTGGCCAGGGCAGCAGTCGAACACTTTCTGTATCCAGAAAGGCCCGTACAGGACCTGCAACATGCGGTCGTGCATTATCCTGCTGAAATGTAGAATTTCGCAGGAATCGAATGAAGGGTAGAGCCACGGGTCGTAACACATCTGAAATGTAACGTCCACTGTTCGAGGTGCCGTCAATGCGAACAAGAGGTGACCGAGACGTGTAACCAATGGCACCCCATACCATCACGCCGGGTGATTGGCCAGTATGGCGGTGACGAATACACGCTTCCAATGTGTGTTCACCGCGATGTCGCCAAACACGGATGCGAGCATCATGATGATGGCCACGGGAGCAGTCGAACATTTCCTGTATCCAAAAAGGCCCTGCAACATGCGGTCGTGCATTATCCTGCTGAAATGTAGGGTTTCGCACAGATCGAATGGAGGGTAGAGCCACGGGTCGTAACACATCTGAAATGTAACGTCCACTGTTCAAAGTGCCGTCAATGCGAAGAAGAGGTGACCGAGACGTGTAACCAGTGGCACCCCATACCATCACGCCGGGTGATACTCCAGTATGGCGATGAAGAATACACGCTTCCAATGTGCGTTCACCGTGATGTCGCCAAACAGGGATGTGACCATCATAATGCTGTAAACAGAACCTGGATTCATCCAAAAAAATGACGTTTTGCCATTCGTGCACTCAGGTTCGTCGTTGAGTGCACCATCGCAGGCGCTCCTGTCTGTGATGCAGCTTCAAGGGTAACCGCGGCCATGGTCTCCGAGTTGATAGTCCATGCTGCTGCAAACGCCGTCGAACTGTTCGTGCAGATGGTTGTTGTCTTGCAGACGTACCCATCTGTTGACTCAGGGATCGAGACGTGATACGATGAACCGCAATCGCGATAGGCTACAATCCGACCTTTATCAAAGTCGGAAACGTGATGGTACGCATTTCTCCTCCTTACACGAGGCATCACAACAACGTTTCACCAGGCAACGCCGGTCAACTGCTGTTTGTGTATGAGAAATCGGTTGGAAACTCTCCTCGTGTCAGCACGTTGTAGGTGTAGCTCTGAAAAGCTAATCATTTGCATATCACAGCATCTTCTTCCTGTCGGTTAAATTTCACATCTGTAGCACGTCATCTTCTTGGTGTCGCAATTTTAATGGCCAGTAGTGTAAGAGCACACTCTGTGGCAGGCATGGTTACAAATGTTAGATGGGCCTGTGCGCGAAAGTGTTAAGTCTTGTTCGATCTGGGGTACGTCCCTTGTGAGACTATAGGAGTGTTCCATTTCATATTTCTACCAAATCTGATACCCATGTATTTGCGTGAGTTGACCGATTCCAAAGTTTCCCATTGATTTTACAGTCGTAGGATACTAGGTTTTTTTTAAATTTTATTTTAAAGAATATAGTAACCAGCTATTTTTCTATGTATTTTTAATTATGCCAATACGATTTTCGGGCGTCTTCCATTGGCGTGATACATATTTGAAACTTCAGTAAGTACATCGTTAAAACATCGACAGAAATCTGGATGCTGCAGCTGCCATGTGCAAACTAATAATTTCGTTTAGCTAATACGCTTCTTTAATTAATGATACGTTACTGGTTAGATGAAGTGCACAGTTTTACATTTCTGAACATTATAGCAAGTTACTACGTTTTGCAACACTTTGAAATGTTATCAAGATCTCACTGAGTATTTGTGCAGCTTCATTCAGACGGTACTTTATTATAGACGAGTAGATCATCTGGGAAAACTCTAATGTTACTATCAATATTACACCCAAGCTCATTAACACACAACACAAACAGCAAGGGTCCGACACACTCCCCTGGGGCACACCCGAAGTTATTTCAACACCTGTAGATGACTCACCATCCAAGACAACGTGCTGCCTCCTACTAAAACTCCTCAATCCAGTCACAGATTTCACTTTATACCCCATATGGCCCTACTTCAGATAATAAACGCAGGTGTGTAACTTAGTCAAATGGTTTTCGGAAATCGAGAAATATTGCATCTATCTGACTGCCTCAATCCATAGGTTCCAGTATGTAATATGAGAGAACTGAGAGTTGAATTTCATTCTGCTAAGGAATGTCTGCGGAGGAATGTTTGACGCTGGCGACTGGAGTGAAGTCGATGTTCACTCTCACCCCAAACGTGTTCTGTTGGATTCAGGTCAGACTCAAGGCAGGCAAGTCCATTTCAGGAATGCTATGCTCCACGAGGCACGATTTTTTGTAACAGGATGCATTGTTATGCCGATACGATTGTCGTCTCCGAACTGTTCCTCTATTGTACGCAGTACACAGTGCTGTAAAGTGAGTTCATATCTTTCCGTATTTGGCGTCTCCTTAATGGCAAAAAGGGGACCACACCCTAACCACGAAAAACACCCCCATACCGTATCACAACATCCTCCGTCCTTCACTGTTGGCACTACACGTGATGGCAGGCGTTCGCCAAAAGCAAACACTTCCACCGGATTGCCACATGGTATAGTATTATCCATCTTTCCATATCACTTGTTTTTAGTCATCCACTGCCCAGTGGATCTGCATTTTACATCACCTAAAGCGTCGCTTAGCGGTGATTACGGGAAATGTGTAGCTTACGAGGAGACGCATCGTTTGCAACTCCCTAAGCACAATGGTTGTACGAGGTGGACTGCTTGTAGCACTTTGGAAGCTGCGGATGATTTCTTCAGCAGATTCCATGTGATATTTTACAATCACCACAGTCCCTGTCCGTGAGTAGATGAGGTGTGTCTGGACTTGATTCAGCTGTGGTTGTTCCACTTAGTCACGACATCAGCAGCCGACTTGGGCAGCTTTAGAAGGCTTGAAATGCTCCTACTTGATTTGTTACTCAGGTAACATCCACGTTCGAAGTCATTGAGCTCTCCCGAACGACCCATTCTGTTGTTATTTCTTCTCTACTGGCAACATAACACTCTCCATCACCTTCTGCACAGTGGGCTGGTGACACATAATGGTCAATTCCAGAGTATATAGGAGAGTCTGCACACGTTCGATCAAATAGTGTACAATAGCAACAAACAAACACAATTTGGATAATATCATAAAAGAACATAAAATCAAAGTGTACACTCACAATTATCAGTATTTCACTCAGCACTACGATTGTGAACTCTAGTCTGCAAAACATGACTAAACAAGAGTCTAAATGGGGGGAATCCTGTTTCTTTGAATCTTTGCCACCTACTTTTGGGAAATGAGATAATCGGTTTTTTTTTCTTTCTAAGTGCAGGGTCTTACCTCGTCTGACTTGCCTAACTCAACTTAGCTTCCTATGATTTGCCGGTTCTGCCTGCAGGTGCAAGAAATGTGCTGGATTTTTTTTTTTTTTTATATATAACAGCAGATAGGTCAGGTTTTCGTACGCGCGCCATTACCTGGCTGGAACCTAACGTTTAGGTTGCAAGCCCACCCACGTGTGCACACCCTCATGCAGCAACTGAACTGCATCCTGTGTTTAAAGCGCAGTTTGTAAATTCTGGAATACCTCCCCATTTTCAAAACACTTTGCTTTCATACCAATTTATTCTCCGAAAGATGGCTGTGACATTTGGGGACTGTCATATGTAAAAATATAAATGTTTCTACTGAAACATTCTTCAGGGCGACTCCTATGACACCTCCTTCCCTCCCCCTCCTTCTGGAATCCGCGTCTGGAAGACATAGAGGGGATGAAATGAAGAACGGCACGCTTCGTCACTAGATCCTATTGTAAATGCCAGAGCGTTGCGGAGATACTGAACAAACCCCGGTGACATATGCTACAAGAGAGAAGTTGTGCACTGCAAAGAAGTTTACTATGTAAGTTCTGAGAGTGTACGTTCCGAGAGAAATCGGACAGCATATCTGGTGTGATTTTTTCTGATGATGCTGTGGTGTACGATAAGGTGTCAAAGTTGAGTAAAAGGCGACTTAGACAAAATATCTGGTTTGTATGATGAATGGCAGCTACACTCCTGGAAATGGAAAAAAGAACACACTGACACCGGTGTGTCAGACCCACCATACTTGCTCCGGACACTGCGAGAGGGCTGTACAAGCAATGATCACACGCACGGCACAGCGGACACACCAGGAACCGCGGTGTTGGCCGTCGAATGGCGCTAGCTGCGCAGCATTTGTGCACCGCCGCCGTCGGTGTCAGCCAGTTTGCCGTGGCATACGGAGCTCCATCGCAGTCTTTAACACTGGTAGCATGCCGCGACAGCGTGGACGTGAACCGTATGTGCAGTTGACGGACTTTGAGCGAGGGCGTATAGTGGGCATGCGGGAGGCCGGGTGGACGTACCGCCGAATTGCTCAACACGTGGGGCGTGAGGTCTCCACAGTACATCGATGTTGTCGCCAGTGGTCGGCGGAAGGTGCACGTGCCCGTCGACCTGGGACCGGACCGCAGCGACGCACGGATGCACGCCAAGACCGTAGGATCCTACGCAGTGCCGTAGGGGACCGCACCGCCACTTCCCAGCAAATTAGGGACACTGTTGCTCCTGGGGTATCGGCGAGGACCATTCGCAACCGTCTCCATGAAGCTGGGCTACGGTCCCGCACACCGTTAGGCCGTCTTCCGCTCACGCCCCAACATCGTGCAGCCCGCCTCCAGTGGTGTCGCGACAGGCGTGAATGGAGGGACGAATGGAGACGTGTCGTCTTCAGCGATGAGAGTCGCTTCTGCCTTGGTGCCAATGATGGTCGTATGCGTGTTTGGCGCCGTGCAGGTGAGCGCCACAATCAGGACTGCATACGACCAAGGCACACAGGGCCAACACCCGGCATCATGGTGTGGGGAGCGATCTCCTACACTGGCCGTACACCACTGGTGATCGTCGAGGGGACACTGAATAGTGCACGGTACATCCAAACCGTCATCGAACCCATCGTTCTACCATTCCTAGACCGGCAAGGGAACTTGCTGTTCCAACAGGACAATGCACGTCCGCATGTATCCCGTGCCACCCAACGTGCTCTAGAAGGTGTAAGTCAGCTATCCTGGCCAGCAAGATCTCCGGATCTGTCCCCCATTGAGCATGTTTGGGACTGGATGAAGCGTCGTCTCACGCGGTCTGCACGTCCAGCACGAACGCTGGTCCAACTGAGGCGCCAGGTGGAAATGGCATGGCAAGCCGTTCCACAGGACTACATCCAGCATCTCTACGATCGTCTCCATGGGAGAATAGCAGCCTGCATTGCTGCGAAAGGTGGATGTACACTGTACTAGTGCCGACATTGTGCATGTTCTGTTGCCTGTGTCTATGTGCCTGTGGTTCTGTCAGTGTGATCATGTGATGTATCTGACCCCAGGAATGTGTCAATAAAGTTTCCCCTTCCTGGGACAATGAATTCACGGTGTTCTTATTTCAATTTCCAGGAGTGTATTCTAAATCTTAAAAGATGTAAGTTAATCAGGATGAGGAGGAAAAACAAATCTGTAATGTTCGTATACAGCATTTGTAGTGTCCTGCTTGACACAGTCAAGTCGTTTAAACATCTGGGCATAACGTTGCAAAGCGATATGAAATGGAACGAGCATGTTTAGAAGTGTGGTAGGGAAGGTGGTCAACTTTGGTTTATTGGCAGAATTTTAGGAAAGAGTGGTTCACCTGTAAAGGAGACCGCATATAGGACGCTATTCTTGAGTACTGCTCGTGTGTTTGAGATCCGTACCATGTCGGATTGAAGGAAAACATTGAAGCAATTCAAAGGCGGGCTGCTAGGTTTGTTACTGGTAGGTTTGAACAACATGTAAATGCTACGGAGATGGTTTGGGAATCCAAATGGGAATCCCTGGAGTTAAGGCAACGTTCTTTTCGAGAAACACTATTGACAAAATTTAGAGAACTGACATCTAAAGCTGACTGCCGAACGATTTTACTGGTGCCAACATACACTGCAAGTAAGGACCACGAAGATAAGTTGTGAGAGATTAGGGCTCAAATGGAGGCACATAGACAGTCGTTTTTCCCTCGCTCTATTTGAGAGTGGAACAGGAAAGGAAATGACTACTAGTGGTACATGGTACCCTCCGCAAAAAAAAAAAAAAAAAAAAAAAAGTGTGTGAAATCTTATGGGACTTAACTGCTAAGGTCATCAGTCCCTAAGCTTACACACTACTTAACCTAAATTATCCTAAGGACAAACACACACACCCGTGCCCGAGGGAGGACTCAAACCTCCGCCGGGACCAGCCCACAGTCCATGACTGCAGCGGTACCCTCCGCCACTCACCGTACGGTAGTTCGCGGCGTATCGATGTAGATATAGATGTAGATGTACTCTTCCCACATGAGTATCACAAAATGGAAAACTAGATAAAACAGTGCACGAATGTCAGTGTCCAATGGGCAAAATATTGCAGCAAGCGATCACGTTGCCATTGTTTGATGCTCTTCGTCAGCGCACCCGATGAAGGCAATGCGGTCGCTCGCCGAAACATTGTGCCCGTTGTACATTGACATACGACCTTTCATCCATGAACTATTTCGTCATGAATTACTCCGGGAGAAGCTGAAAAGAACATGGAAAATTACAGCTCATACGGAGGGTTATCGACATTTGTTCTTCCCATGCTCCACGCCAAAATGGAGTATGAGGGATGAAATGATAGAGTGACCAAAAGGACCATCTACCACATACCATAAGATGTAAACGTCGAGAAATCTGTGAACGTGGAATGGCATAAGGATAAACGATTTATTTAATTATACACAGAGGTGATAAAGGTCATGGGATACCTCCTTCTTTTGCCCGTCACAGTGCAGCAGCTCGACGTTGCGTGTACACAATAAGTCGTGGAAGGCCACTGCAGAAATACTGGGCAATGCTGCCTCTATAGCCGTCCAGGACTGTGAAGGTGTGACCAGTGCAGGATTTGTTGCACGAACTGACCTCTCGATTATGTCCCATAACTGTTCGATGGCATTTATGTCGGGCGATCTGGGTGGCCAAATCATTCGCTCGAAATGTCTAGAATGCTTCTAAAATCAATTGCGAACAATTGTGATCCAGCGACATGGTGCATCGTCACCCACAAAAATTCCATTCTTCTTTGGGAATATGAAGACCATGAATGATTGAACATGGGCTCTAACTAGCCGAACATAACCAGGATCCAGTCCATTCCATGTAAACACAGCCCACACCATTATCAAACCACTACCAGCTTGCACGGTGCCTCGTGGAAAGCTTAGGCCCACGGTTTCGTGAGGTCTACTCCGCACTCTGACCCTACCATCAGTTCTTGCCAACTGAAATCGGGACTCATCTGACCAGACCACGGTTTTCTAGTCGCCTAGAGTTCAGCCGATATAGTCACGAGCCCAGGAGAGGCGCTGCAGGCGATATCGTGCTATTAGCAAACGCACTGACGGATACATTCGTCGTTCGCCCATTTCTGCGGTTATTTCACACAGTGCCGCTTCTCTGTTAGTAATGACAGCTCTACGCAAACGTTGTTAAGTGAACGCCGTCGACCACTGCGTTGTTCGTGTTGAGAGGTAATGTCTGAAATTTGGTATTCTCGGCACACTCTTGACACTGTGGATCTAGAAGTATTACATTCCCTAATAATTTTCGAAATGGAATGTCCCAAGCATCTAGCTCCAACTACCATTCCGCATTCAGAGCCTGTTGAATCCCGTCGTGCGGCCATAATAACGTCGGAAAGCTTTTTACGTGAATCTCCGCCAGTGCACCGCCCTTTTGTACCTTCTGTGCGCGATACTACCGCCATCAGTATAAGTGCATCTCGCTATCCCATGACTTTTCTCACCTAGATGTAATGCTGTGGAATAACTTTATGAGATTCACTGAAATATCTTGACTGAACGCTATGAAACTGGTACTCCAGTATTTCCATGCCTTTGGAATATGTCGATTAAAGCCGGCCGGTGTGGACGAGCCGTTCTAGACGCTTGTCTGGAACCGCGCGACCGCTACGGTCGCAGGTTCCAATCCTGCCTCGGGCATGGATGTGTGTGATGTCCTTAGGTTAGTTAGGTTTAAGTAGTTCTAAGTTCTAGGGGACTGATGACCTCAGTTCCATAGTGCTCAGAGCCATTTAAAGCATTTTTTTTGTTCATTAAAACTGCATCCTACTGCGAGCTTAATTTCAAAGAAGTAATTCTTGAGATGAGGAATGGTGTGAGTACATGATGGTTATTGGGTCCGTCTAACGTTGCTGGACCTTATAAAGTGGAGATCGCAACTCAGCATGCACAGAGGACGTGTTCGTGCAACATATCGCCATCTTATGGACCTCAGGCCGAATCATTAGCAGGAGGGACATGGTACGTTATACTGACAGATCGCACAGGCAGTTAGCTGTAATGCAGTGACTGCACAGTGAATGGTCACGAGATGGACTCAGACCACAAGAAGAGTTGGCAAGGATCTTTCCGGACGGACTGCACCACGAGAATTTCGGAGGACTGATCGACTGGCTCAGACGAACATACTGATGAGAACAGATGAAATTCGACTGTAGGCTTCATACAAAGTGTCACACAGACCGCCCAGAACAGATTACTAGAATCTGAGTTGAAATCTAGAGTTTCTCTGTCGTTTACCATTGGCACCATACCACAAACCACAGAGGCTTGCACGGCGTAGAGGCAGAGATAACTGGGACAGTGAGTGGAATTCTGTTTCGTTCAGCGACGAGGTCCGCTTCTGTTTGTGGTGGTAACGCCGACAACAATGTGTCTGTAGACAAACAAATGGAAGCTCACAGGTAGCGGCCTTTCTCGAAACCTGTACTCCTCCAAATCCTGGAAATACGGTACTGGAAGCGACTGAACGTGACTGCAGGACTGTATTACTAATTGAATCAGTCATCTTAGAAAAAATCACCATTTTTCAGGAATTGAAAAATTTTTTTACCTTGTATGTGTAATAATTTGAACAGTTTTTAATAGTACCAAAAATGAGTTGATAGACAAGTGTAAGCACGCCTGGCTAGCCGGGCGCTCTAACGCGCTGCTTCCCGAGCGGGAAGGCGTTCTGGTCCCCGGCACGAATCCGCCCGGCGGATTAATGTCGAGGTCCGGTGTGCCGACCTGCATGTGGATGGTTTTTAAGGCGGTTTTCCATCTGCCTCGGCGAATGCGGGCTGGTTCCCTATATTCCGCCTCAGTTACACTATGTCACCGATTGCTGCGCAAACACTGTCTCCACGTACGCGTACACCATAATTACTCTACCACTCAAACACTGGGGTTACACTTGTCTGGAATGTGACGTTCCCAGGTGGGTCCACTGGGGGCCGAACCGTTCAATAACCCTGGGTTCGGTGTGGGGCGGCGGTGGGTTGAGTGGACTGGTGTAGCCCGTTGTGGCGTTGTGTAGTGTTGAGGGTTATGACGGGGACGAAGCCTCTCCGTCGTTTCTAGGTCCCCAGTTTCATACATACATATCTACATACATAGGCAAGTATTAGAGAATACATTAACCTTAGCCCACATCTATCTCCTATTTAAAAATGGTCATCTGAAATTTGGAATGAAGTCCTTTCACCAGTGAAATGAATAATAAAAGTAAAATGTGATACCGTTTGCTTTCAGTGCATATAGTTTTACATTATTTTCTCTGGATTTACAAAGTGACTGCATATCTACACAGATAGTGAATGCATTATTACAATTTAAAGTATGAAGTTATTCATATAAGTGTGAAATTTAAACAAAATCAGTCATGCATTTTATATTCTTTTCTCAGAAATCGGATCATAGAAAGATTTATATTATTCAGAAATATATCTTAGGAAGCCGCATATATCATTAATTTTCAACACAGTGATAGGAACTTGGTCATCACATTCCCTTGTTAGTGAGAGCTGAACTCAAGTTGCAAGGAGTCGCAAATTAAAAGTGTGTCTTACAAGCCTGCAATTTATAGAGATGCCATAATGTGATTACTTGTAGAACAGTGCTCAAAATACATGAAAGCTGTTGGTCGAAAGGATACTTTATCTTGTGGCGAAACACCTTTATCACGTGACCCTCCTTTCATATGGTATTTTGATCATCATTTGGAAAAATCATAGATGTCATCATTTTCAACAAGTTTCACTGTAAAGTGATCAGTTCATAGTGGCCCTTCACAGTATACTGTACATATGAGCCACTATTCTTACTGCACGTTTTATCAGAACAAAATCTTTGTCACAAGAATTAAATGAATGGCCCCTGATAGAAAAGAACTGTTTCAATTTAGAAATTTCCCTGTATCCACTAGCGCAACGCACAACCTAATCATGTAATGAGTTATGTTTGCCCAAAGGATCAATCTGAAAACAATCTCAACTCCTCAGTAATGTTGTTGGACGCATTTCCTTCTATAAAGTTTAACAGGAATGAACATACCTCATTTGCACCCTTGTTTGCTGTTCCCTCATGGTATACATACGTCACAGAAGAATTTGTTTTCATATTTTTTTACACAAAAAACATTAATCCGAAATTTCCTGAGTTAAAGTAAATGCTGGACAGGAATGTGAGGTAATGTAGAATTCTGCATAAAATCAAAACACTGACCTAACACACTATTTTCTTTCAGGCAGTCTTCTTGAGTTTGTTTCATTACAGAATAAGGTGCCTTGCTACACAGTTGATGGAACATTAACTCAACAACAAGCTCTCGTTTTGCAGCTTAGTCATGAAATCAACTCTTTATTACCAGTTTGAGCTCTTCACATGTTACACGAATGTCCACCTGACGACGACCAAAGGCAAGACTGATGTTTTCTCTGAAGCACTTAGCCTAATACATTCCTGATTCAAGATGTTTCTCCGGGAACATATCATGCATAAATTTTTCTGTCAATGTGGTCACACATTAGTTTCTGCCTTTCCGGAAGCAAAGAGTAATTTTTATTTTTTATATCTCTCATGTCTTGAGGAAATTTACTCTGAAGAATAAGGCACTGCAATCTCCATATTTTGACAAACTGTAGTTAAAGAATGACAAACTGCAGTTAAAGAAACTAACACTAGCAGAGTGAGTATAGAAAAGGCTTTATTCCCGGAATGAAGACCTTTCTTGAGTGAAGTATGGAACAACGTGTCTACTGTGTGCACTAATATGGCTGGAATCAAGCTCATTTTATACAGAAATGCGCAAATACATAACAGAACCATCTCTAGAGTGAGATTTTGGAATAAAGCCCAATCTATAATGACTGAGTCAATTGTTCTAGGGAGACTGAATGTTCGCCAGTACATGACAGAAATGCTAAATCCTGAACTCGTGTCCTTCACGACTAGGCTACTGAGCGGTATATTCCAGCAGGATAATCGAAGACTTCGCACTTTAGTTCACATTTTACTTCCATTAAATTTTTTTTATTACTTCGATTAAATTTTTTTATAACAATGCCTTGAAGAACATACTGGCTTTCCGGGTCCCCTTATTTGTCGTCCAGAGCATGTCTGGGATGCGATGGAAAGACGTATATTTTCATATCAGTTCCCCCCAGAGAGTTTTCTGAAAATGGCACTACGTATGTTTCAGGCACGAATTTCCTCACACGTGCATTCGTGTCCCTAGGAGTCATACCTCACACTGACGTTGATGATCGACGTTAGTTCCGAAATGAATGAAAGTTTATTCATTTAACACCCGTTATGTATCGACATCTCCACAAAAATTTGATAGTCAGGGTGACCTAAAAGTCCGTTAACATTTGATAATGCACTAATGCACGGAATAATGTAGGTGGAGAGACAAAACTTGACACACATGCCTGGGGTTTTACTGAAACCAAATACGACTGCAAAAGCCAGCCAACGGAGGGCGCTGGACCGACAAAGTCCACTTCACGCTCTAAGGGTGTGTCAACAACCACAACTGCAGAATCTGTGCTGCCGAATTCCTAGAACTGTAGTGGGATTCCCACTGCAGTCACGGTGTGGTGTGGTTTGCCACATCAATCGTGATCGGACCCTATTTCTTCGAGGAAATGCGGGGTGGTGCTGTTCAAACTGTCAGCGTGACGGTGCGAGGTTCTCCGATATGTTACAGAATCGCACCATCCCTAGCCTTGTTGATAAACACCTGCTGGAAAGTACGACTTTTACGTAAGATGGAGCTCCACCCCATACTGCTAAACGTGTGAAATAGCCTTTGCGCACCTTTTTTGACGAGGATCACGTGCTGTGTCGCTACTTCCTGTCATGCTTGGCCTCCCTGGTCCCCAGACCTCAATCAGTGTGATTATTGGTTGTGGCTTACCTGAAGTCGCAGGTCCACAGCGTTCGTCCGACCTTATTAGGGATGCTAAAAGACAACATCCGACGGCAATTTCTCACCATATCTACTTATATGCTGTACGCTAATTATTGGTTTGTATCATATGAAGCGCCTTATGTTGGTCATTTTGTGCACTTTTTTGGTTTCAATAAACCTCATATCATTTCAAGCATGTGTGTCAATTATTACCTCTTTGCCTACATTATTCCGTGAAGTATTGAATTTTCAGATGTTAACGGACTTTTGGGTAACCCGTTATGTTGCACTAGTGCTTCATGGTAAAGCGTTTTACATTTCGGTCAGTATATTACTGTAATACAGGACTAATATTAATTATAACCTCTACATCAATTTTAAGAGCTCCAGTGAAGATTCTCTTTAACCCATTATATCCCAGATTTTTTTTTCTTTTTTTAGATTTTGATACAATTTCAGGTCCACTACCCACATGGGTTAACAATCACAGTATGAATGTTAATTTATGATGGTGGCCTTAAATTCATATTTTTTAATATATGATATATCATACAGTGGGCAGTGAGGAGTAAAAAAATTATTGAGGTATGATATATCATACGATGGGCAGTAAGGGGTAGAATTAATTATACAATTTTGTCACAAGTAATATGTTGAATTTTTCGTGATTATCATTCATTACACGAATAAATGAAGAAAAAGTACAATAATAATTTCCAGGTATTGTAATGTTCATTGTATTTTATTTCAAAATTACATTATTTATTTATAGATTAAGAATACATGGCAAATTCATATAGTAGAACCAAAAAAATAACTGCACTGTGTTACATGAATAAAGTAAGACACTGCAACAATAAAGGACAAGTAACAAAAAAAATATTTATTAGAACACATAGTCCTCCAGGCACCGGTGATACAAAATGAAACATCGCTTTGGATGGCGTCCCACATTGCATTTTACTCAGAGAAATTTTGTGCATTTACCACGCTGTTGACATCTTCTTTGAGTGCTCTGCTCATCAGTCATGTGTCCAACATTATCAAATCTTATGTCTTCTTGCACCTGTGACAGAAATCTTGGCCTCACACCTTTGGCTTTTCAGTGTTGGGCGAAGTCAGAATTGAAAGTACAATACGTCTAGTAAAATCCGGTAAGCTTACATTTTTATTTAGCTGAAAGTATAGGAGCCACATATTCACAACAGCACCATATAAGCGGAACCTGATGATTGGCCAGTACAATTTCTATGATCTTCGTAGATTGTCAAAAAGATGTACTCCTCCGATGTGGTGATTATATCCCGCTACAGTCTGGAACCGCGCGGCCGCTACGGTCGCAGGTTCGAATCCTGCCTCGGGCATGGATGTGTGTGATGTCCTTAGGTTAGTTAGGTTTAAGTAGTTCTAAGCTCTAGGGAACTGATGACCTTAGAAGTTAAGTCCAATAGTGCTCAGAGCCATTTGAACCATTTTTGATTATATCCCTGTAAAAGGGAAGGCTGTGGTATGGAAACCTTCTTTCTTGATTCTCTATTCCACCTCAAGCATTTACTTTCACCTAATTCACCTTCATCCAGCACATTTTCCCCAGAGTCACTTGACTACTGTCGCTCCATCTTACAAGTATGATAGAATTCTCTGTATCAAGTTACACGTGGGTAGTACCTTGTGGTGCCTTCTTTATATCTGACACGGGTGCCTTCTCCAATCGGTTACTTCTCAGGGTTCCTGTGCATCTGATTACATCTGAAGAAAGAGATTCAAGTAGAGACAAAGAGATAAAGTAATTATCAATGTAAACTGTGCTGTTCTGAGGGATGTAGCCCACACAGAGCTTTTCAACTACAGAATGTCCCAGTGGCTTATGGGGATATCTGGACTTGCTCCAACATATGGCTCAAATTTGGTGAGATATCCATTAGATGTAGCTAAACACCACCATCTGAAACCATAGCGAATTGGCTTGCCTCTTATACTCTATTTCATAAAGTGGTGGCCATAATAAGACTCTGTGGTCTCATCCAAGGAGAAGTTTGACCCTAGAGGCTCTATGGTGTCTTGAAATTTCTTATTTAGATGCGAAATTAATGACCAAAACTTATAAACTTTATCTTCTTTTTCAATGCTGTCATTATCATTGACATGGCAGAATCTATGATTTTTATTAAAAGTACAGTCGTGCTCAAAAGTATCCGAACGGCCTGAATTGCATTTCGCCTGATTCGCATGCAACCCACATAACGCAGCTGTCTAGCAGGTCCTCTAATCGCTCCTCGGTAGAATCGTTTGACTATTGAAAATGGTTCCAACAAGTTACCACTAGAAAACACTGCTCTGTATCGCAATAACTCAAGATATAAAGTAATACCAAGGTACTAAAAATGTCAGGGAACGCCTTATCAAAGATAATATTGTCCTTAAGGCTTGTAAGCTCACATTCATTACAATTAATGATATACCTGAAATGTTACCACTCTCATTATTACGTCAGATAGGTAATGCACGTAGTAAGTTCGTCGTATTCATGATTTCCTCTTCAAAGTAACATACCGTACTTATTATTTCACACAAAATGACATTAAAAATTTAAGTTATTCACGAGCAGCTAGTTGAGAATATGTATGAACTTCAAATGACACGACGAACCATCTCGTTCTACATATGGATTCAAACCCAGATCATGCAGATTAGCCGGCCGCGGTGGTCTAGCGGTTCTAGGCGCTCAGTCCGGAACCGCGCGACTGCTACGGTCGCAGGTTCGAATCCTGCCTCGGGTATGGATGTGTGTGATGTCCTTAGGTTAGTTAGGTTTAAGTAGTTCTAAGCTCTAGGGGACAGATGACCAAAGCAGTTAAGTCCCATGGTGCTCAAAGCCATTTGAACCATGCAGATTAAGCAAAGACTTCGTGACTGATGGAAACTAAGAGTCATTCCTGATTAGGCATACAGAGAGTGATATACCTCGATTTTAGACTGTATCAGTTAGCAAATATCAACTTTAAATTACGTAACGTAAACATTTTTAACGGACGCGAATTCCTACCCAGCATCTATTGTCTTTGTTAACGAACTACGGAAGATGTTAAATATTGCTTCTTCTTACTTGAAATGCCGTGAGGTAAAGCTTTGTGTTGGACAGAGATTCGAACCCACAACCTAATCGGATTGGTATCGAAACACAATCAACTGTGACATATCGGATTTTCTCGGCAGTAGCTAGATGTTTTAACTGAAATGATGAGAAGAAACATTATTTTTTTCCTTTCCAGGACTCCAACCTGACACCTATCGCTGTTATATTCTAGAGAAAACGAACGTTAAATATGGGTTTGTTACACCAGAAGCGACATGTCAGCATGTCTGAACTAGAAATAATACAACGAAGAGTTCAGTGCTGACTGGGAATCGAACCCCACACATGTCGTTGGTGACTGCACACAAAGAGACGCCAGCTACCGGATTTTTCTCCATCAGCAACTCGGAATGACATCCTTGAACTTACAGTGATCTCGCAAATAGCTCTGTCTCTCACTGGGCGTCAAAAACGTCAGATATCGTTAGTGTTGACAACGAATGAAAATACATTAAAAATCAAAATTATTATCCACCAGCAGATAGGTGTTCTCATGCTGGAGCTTGATAATACATAATGAAAACCTTAGTGCCGGGCCAGGATTCGAATCCATTCACGTTCAATATGTGGAGGTGTAGAGGAATCTGCAGTTTTGAACAAACAACAAATTGTAGTCGATCTGTACTGTCACGATGGGATCAAATTCTGCGAAGTGCGGTCTGAGTTGCATTCCCAGTTCAGAACCAATTTTATCGAAACTTTTGTATTATGTGTGGGGAGAGCGCATCGTGCCAAAATACGTCAGAAAAGTATTTTCTACATTAGCTGTCATGTGGTAGTGGCATTTTAGTATTCATCAACCTCGTTTGACAGCTTTAACTCAGAGCAAGTTATCTACATGCGTGTAACCAATAAACTGAATGTGCATTGTCATAAATAACATCAGAGAATTCGTATATATCGTTGATGATTAATTTCTTTCTCATGTTTACTATTGTTTTAACAACACTAAAAGAAACCTTACGAAAACTGTTGACTGTATTATAAGAAATGAAATAAAACTACCCACGATAACCTTACGACGAGAGTCTGTTTTAATAAAACTGAGTATCTGTACACAAGCGTGCCTCTATCGGCACGAATTACTAAAATACTACTCATTTAGATTTCGATTGGGTCTGTGTTTCATCTGTATGCTGTGTCATACTCAAGTGGTATGCAAATGTGGCATTTCATAAACAAAGGTATGTATCCCTAGAAAACCAAAATTTGCTTGTCAGCAGCGGAAAGGAGCGTTACCTGTTGTGCAGCATTGTAAGTTTTTCACCATTGCACTACGAGCCGAAAATATTTTCTTGCGATTTCCTTATCTATGTTTGATCTGACAGCTTATAGCTCTTTCACAGAAGGGATAAAAACGTTACAGTTAGCAAGACTGGAATCGCAAACTACAGAAGACGCTTTTTCACAGGTCAGCACGTTACCAAACAGCTAGGAAATAGCCACGTGTTTAGGCATCAATTTACGAAGCCCATATTGGCCAGAACTCGTAAATCGCTTTTTAAAGGATGAAATTAATTGCGATTACCACGTGCAACTACTTTCCTGGGCTGAAAACCGCAAATTTACAATCTTTTGTTACACCTCAAGCGATAATAACTCAGGTTATTCAATGGAAATGACAGGAGAAATCAAGTGAACCTTGAGGCTTAATTCCGTGCACTCCAGGAAGTAACTCTTCGATCACAGGGTTGCCAAACATACCTTGCCTTGTTGCCAAATATCAGTTACACTACAAGCAGGAAGAAAAAGAACCGATGTGATCCTACAGTGGGCTGGGAAGTGACCATAGCTGGCGTCTCAAAGACACGGCTGCTACGGCCTGGAGTACGTAATCCGTCTGATTCACATTTCTATAAGTAGGTTTAGGGACTGGAGCGTAGTTACTAACAATACTCAGAACTGACTACAAACTAAGCATCATAAATCTTTAACTCTCATAGTTGTTTTTATAATTCTTTCGTAAGTGTATTCAAAACTAAGAAACTCATTGACGGACGTTTTTGTGCCTCGCCGATAGTCGAGCACAACAAACAAATAAAAATAGAAAAGAATGTATGTGTGTGAGACAGAGAGAGAGAAAGAGAGAGAGAGAGAAAGAGAGAGAGGGAGAGAGAGAGAGAGAGAGAGAGAGAGAGAGAGAGAGAAAGAGAGAGACAGAGACAAAAATAAAAAAGAATGAGACAGAGAGTAAAAAATTGTTGTAAAGAAAGGGAATCATGGTATGTAAAGAAATATTTCATTAAAATGACACCGTCCACATCATTATGAAATATCGTATTCATGATCTATGGAACAAGTATTAATCTAATCTAATCTAATCATATCATATTGCTGACTAGCCATGAAGAAGCATGAACGTCGGAAATTTTCGCCAATATCAATAACCAAATCTAAACTTGAAAATAAAGGACGACAGTTTTTGTAATAAACCGGGACTCCTATCAAGACCCTTTCGTCCCTGTTAACTAACCACGAAAGATGTCTGATATACCTCCATTCAGAAGTAACAAAGTGTGCATGCATTCAAAGATTAAGCGCATGATGTGAAGTTCTGTGACGGAGATACGAACCCAACACGTAATCGGATTGTTAACTAAGTAAAATCAAATGTTACGTATCGGTTTTTCTTACCTGCTACGTGTTTGAATCTAAAATAAGGATACAAATTTTTGTGCCTGAGCGACAATCGAACCGCACACCTACCGTCTTTCTTTATCATCCATGAATACAGCTTAAGTATCAATTGCTTACTCACCAACAGTTAAGATGTGCGCGTATTTGCCCAGAAATAACGACGCCTATTGCGGTTGTTGGCAACACATGTACAGACATTAAAAGTGCACGTTAATTCTCACTAGCAGGCCGGTGTGCCCGTGATAGGGCTTGAAATGAAATTATGAATATTTTTGTACTGCATCAGTATTCGGACCCACATACTTACCTTTGGAGGAGACCTACAGAAGATTGCAGTCTTGGAAAAAAGGAACGAAATGATTGAACTATACTGTTCCGAGAGATTCAGATCCTCGAAAGAGGAGATACGAATTCGAATCACACTCCAGCACCAAATTTTTCAACGTCTCTAGTTGAATCAAGTACAAGTAAAATAAGAGCCCTGTTCCTTTAAATGGCTGTCGGTTTACCAAATAAAATAAAATTTTCTAATGTAAGTAAGTTTACTGGCGACAGTATTTCTGTTAACCATGACTTCCACCTATGTCATTTACCAACGTAAACCGGCTCTGCCCAGTCGGTTATGAAGGAACGTGATGTTTAATGCGAATTCTGGATTATAACGTCTTTCTCTTGAGGTTACCAGAGGTAAAGTAAATCTGTTTGTGCCTCATAAAAGTAATTGCCGGAACCCACGCATTGCACTTGTGATATTTCGTTCCATCAGACCATAGTGGACACATTTCCCAGCCCCAGGAGTGTGCTGTAACGGATGATGTGCTTAGCTTAAAAAATTAGTCACGGTGGAAAAAATGCGAGTCTATTAAATGGTTAAGTAGAAGCAAGCTTCTGACGCGGAGATTATGCTATTCTCATGTCAGCAAGATGTAAAGACTCTTCTAGGCATCATAGCCTCGACGTGAAGCTATTTTGAAATGTTCACTAATTCAGCAAATTCTTAGTTCGAGAAAATCCACTGTGAAGTTACCGGATAATTCGATTATTACCGTCATTATTACTATCATTTTTTTCCTACCGCTGGTAAAACACATGGGCTTGAAGATCATTTAATGCCTTTTGGTCATTATAGAAGTAGTCGCCCAAAAAGAGGTTCTTTTCCTGTCTACAGGATCCTTTTCATGTTAATATCAAACATCAGCAATTACTCGCAGTCTTTATTTACTTGCGTCTAGAAATGGCTGTCGAATACTGCCAAACCAAAAGCCAAGGGATCTTACTGCCTTCCGATATGCGTCGCTGTCAGTTATTGCATATGATTTGGTCGACGTGACCTGTTTCAAGTTGTGTATGACAGAGAATGTTTTAGAGAATCAATTGTTTTCCTTTGCAATAAACAGAACGATTTTCATTCTAAGCTATCCAAGCTTAAAATTTTCGCAATATTAGTTCATATTTAATATTCGCTTCTATAATGTAGGAAAATATTTCACAGTTGCAAAACCCGCATACGACTCATTGACCTGACACTTAGTCGCTGACCATAAATTCCAGCTCAAAGTGAAACCAGTTTAAGTAACCTAATGTAGCGAAGACTGTTTGCCAGTGCTCTATCTCACCGGAAAATACGCACGTCACTCATTGGGCTCCATTAGCACACTGTAGCAGTAATTTATGTGTATGCAATGCATACAGATTGTAGAATTTAGTGGTGTCCTCTCTTCCACTTCTGTAAACAATATGCCTGACCTAAACTGGAAGAGGATGTAGATGAAGATGAAATGGGAGATACGATTTTGCGTGAAGAGTTTGACAGAGCACTGAAAGACCTGAGTCGAAACAAGGCCCCGGGAGTAGACAACATTCCATTGGAACTACTGACGGCCTTGGGAGAGCCAGTCCTGACAAAACTCTACCATCTGGTGAGCAAGATGTATGAAACAGGCGAAATACCCTCAGACTTCAAGAAGAATATAATAATTCCAATCCCAAAGAAAGCAGGTGTTGACAGATGTGAAAATTACCGAACTATCAGTTTAATAAGTCATAGCTGCAAAATACTAACGCGAATTCTTTACAGACGAATGGAAAAACTGGTAGAAGCCGACCTTGGGGAAGATCAATTTGGATTCCACAGAAATGTTGGAACACGTGAGGCAATACTGACCCTACAACGTATCTTACAAAATAGATTAAGGAAAGGCAAACCTACATTTCTAGCATTTGTAGACTTAGAGAAAGCTTTTGACAATGTTGACTGGAATACTTTCTTTCAAATTCTAAAGGTGGCATGGGTAAAATACAGGGAGCGAAAGGCTATTTACAATTTGTACAGAAACCAGATGGCAGTTGTAAGAGTCGAGGGGCATGAAAGGGAAGCAGCGGTTGGGAAGGGAGTGAGACAGGGTTGTAGCCTGTCCCCGATATTATTCAATCTGGATAGTGAGCAAGCAGTAAAGGAAACAAAAGAAAAATTCGGAGTAGGTATTAAAGTCCATGGAGAAGAAATAAAAACTTTGAGGTTCGCCGATGACATTGTAATTCTGTCAGAGACAGCAAAGGACTTGGAAGAGCAGTTGAACGGAATGAATAGTGTCTTGAAAGGAGGATATAAGATGAACATCACAAAAGCAAAACGAGGATAATGGAATGCAGTCGAATTAAGTCGGGTGATACTGAGGGAATTAGATTAGCAAATGAGACACTTAAAGTAGTAAAGGAATTTGGTTTTTGGGGAGCAAAATAACTGATGATGGTCGAAGTAGAGAGGAGATAAAATGTAGACTGGCAATGGCAAGGAAAGCGTTTCTGAAGAAGAGGAATTTGTTAACATCGTCAGGAAGTCATTTCTGAAAGTATTTGTATGGAGTGTAGCCATGTATGGAAGTGAAACATGGACGATAAATAGTTTGGACAAGAAGAGAATAGAAGCTTTTGAAATGTGGTGCTACAGAAAAATGCTGATGATTAGATGGGTAGATCACATAACTAATGAGGAGGTGTTGAAGAGGATTGGGGAGAAGAGAAGTTTTCGGCACAACTTGACTAGAAGAAGGGATCGGTTGGTAGGACATGTGTTGAGGCATCAAGGGATCACCAATTTAGTATTGGAGGGCAGCGTGGAGGGTAAAAATCGTAGAGGGAGACCAAGACATGAATACACTAAGCAGATTCAGAAGGATGGAGGTTGCAGTAGGTACTGGGAGATGAAGAAGCTTGCACAGGACAGAGTAGCATGGAGAGCTGCATCAAACCAGTCTGAGGACTGAAGACCACAACAACAACAACAACAAACTGGCCCTTTATAATTACAGGCCCTGGGCAGTGCAACATAATACTGCCAACAGTAATGTGCTTATACTAACAACATCACTGTTCGTTTTAGTTGATTTTGTAATCATTTAAATAAAACAACATGATATTCCTGTGGGAGACATTTCGTCCCCATTTTCCTTCTGTGAAAATTGTCAGTAAGCTGTTTGTCTTCCGACCAACAAAATGCGGTAGAGTACGGCCAGTAAACGATTCACAAGCCACGATTAGTGCCGTTAAGACGATTTCCTTAAACATTGTCGTAGCTGAAGGAATTTAGTTTCTTCTTAAATCGTCTTATGCAGCAACGTTCACATATATCTCAAATAGGAAAAGCTCTTTATCCAGGTACGAATGTCGTAAAACAAACTTCGCACAGTTTGTGTCAGGTTGATCTTTTCGTCTGACAGCACTGCGTTAGTATTTTGTCTAAAAGGTATCACAAGTAGTGTTCCTGTAGCTGTGGGAATCGTTGGTCGAAAACGAGTTTAACACCAATGGGTACAGTACTGCTCAATATTCAAAAATATTGTCTACCCAAGTCTGAGTTCATCCACAAACTGAGGCGTATTTATAATACTGAAGCTAGACTGTATATCCTTGTCTTCCTTGAGTGGGCATTGGAAGGCATTTACACACACGTATACAATACTATGAATACTTCGAACTCTGTAGCTAACGTTGCTCTGATAAACTAATTTTGTTTTGTTAATTCTTCTGGGTTTTCATCGTGCAATATGTGTTTTAGATACAGTCTTAGACAAAAAAGTTGACCGCCGAGTCGTTCACGTAAGGTGGATTATACAGTCCTGCTCCCCTCAGAATTCTACGTCGGGCAATAAGCCAAATCTGGAAACATTGTAGACTGCGACACTTCTGGAAGGAAGTCTTGACGACAATCTGAGTACATAACTGTTGACTACGACCCTAGTCTCGAGGTAAAACGCGATAATAGCTAATACGGGTTTGGCAACCGGAACGGCAAGTCGACAAAATTTTTATCGCCCCTTTGCTCTCGGTGCTGAAGCTATGAGTGTATTTCAAGCGAATTTACAAAATTTTTCGCTTTCTGTCACATTGGTAATAACAGTCTGGTTCAACAATATTTTAGCGAGAGATTTCTTGGCCGACCATCTGCCTCTGAACACCGCATGCGTCTGAGTTCTCTGGGACCCGTTTACTGCCTACCGGCGGGGGCAGAGACACTGCGTTGCCTCGCCTTTTGCCGAAAACGTCTGCTCCACTCCTCACTCTCGACGGTGTAAAATGCTTTAATGTTGTTGAGTCGTGACCCATAAAATCTGTCTACGATTTGTGTTTCACACTCGATAGCAGCGGAGGCACAAAACCGTTTTTATTTTTATTTTGTATTTTATTACATTAGTAAGAAATACATCAATGTGGCACAGAATTAATTTCATTGTTTCTGATCCAGTGCGCTATAATCAAAGTGTCATGTCCTGTTCTTTTTACTTTCACAGGAGATTCTTCAAATAATTTATTTTTGTCATGGATTCATATGTGTTAGACAAGGCACAGAGAGTAAATGCAATGCAATGTAATGTGTTTGGTTTCTTTCTTTGATTCCCTATGGTAAACATCGTGTCAATACCTTTCAGAACCTGCTCTATAGCTACTAAGGGATATTGCTTGTTTTGAGGTCCATACATTAATTAATGGAGATGTGAACGCTTTTCAAAAGTGATATTTGAAATATTCAATTGGATTTAAGGCGACAAAATTGCCCATATTTGAAGCTATCCAGAGGAAACGTAAGTTGCTAGAGCCGCTGTTAGCAAATGTCTGCAGAGAGTTCCTAATGCTACTGTGGAAATTCAGCACAGAGGCCCTATAGCATCAAGAGGTTCATTTTCTTCATATTTATCACACTGGCATGTGAGTCTTAAGTGAAGAACAATATTAAAATTCGTGTCGTTGACGGTAGATTCAAATTTCTTCACAGCCGCTTGTATTGTGAAGCAGCTTGGTAGTCAGAAAGCAGAGATCTATTACCATTAACACAAATTACTGAGTCGAGCTACCAAGTGGACTTGATGTGTAAAGGTTTTCTTCCAATTTCGTTACAGAAAATATTCTGGAAATTCGTAGTTCCATAAAATAAATCTGAAAGAAAACGCTCGCACACGCTGGCCTCTACCACGGTTAGAACTGACGACTCATTGACCTGTTGTGACACGAGACACGGGCGGTACCACGTGGCTAAGGACACACTGCTGCTAGCGCCCCACTCTCATCGTGGTCTTGGTCGCTCAGCCTCATAACGTATCGTGAAAGATAATAAAAGTTGTCACTTATGTGAAGAATAGCATTTCTTAAGCCAAAAAATTGAATTTTCAGTCTCAGTGTCTTAGTTTACATGATGATATAGCACGATCATTCAAATGGAAAGGGAATAGCAAGTGAATTTAGCTAGTTAATTCAGTACCATACGCAGAAGTGATTGCACTGTCACAGTGTTGCCAAATGTTTGTGACCTTGTTGCCAATTCTCAGATGTGCTAGGAACAGCTCTGTAGTGGTGGTGGTGGTGGTTGTTGGATGTTTAAGGGGGACTAAACAGCTAAGGTCATCAGTCCCCCATCTGTAGTGGTATGTGAGGAGAATCCCACGCTCGTGCCATAGGAGGATATGGCGAGGAGGCGCAGGGTTTGGTTAATATGCAGCGTTTTCTCCTACCGGTTGTGTCAAACATTCAGGTGTGTAATCTTCCATCACGATTACAATCTCCCACAAAATATATACGAATAAAGCACTTACCTTGTTACTTTGTGACAAAAGATTATTCCAGTACAATAAAAAGTCTTTGGAAATCAACTTCGCCCACCTGTCACGAAAAGTAAGATAACAAACACTTTTTGCATCTATGTGCACTCTTGTGATCATACAAGTAGAATTTCATGAATTGCACGAGAATGTAGAAAAATGTTGGTGCGAATGGAAGCTACAAGAATCACAATTAAGTAATTATTCTGTGCCACATAATAATCAATTCATTTGAAAATTCAGAAGAGAAGAAACTAAAAATCATGCCCATTAAGACAGGAACTAAAGTGCAGATGCGGGCACTGTGCAGATCTGCGTTTTTTCATCTTCAGATCTATACAAATAATGTATATTAAACAGCGTATTCATTGCTTTGGTAATGTTTCCCTCTTGTTTAGTCTTGTAATGAGACACTGTATCCACACCCATGAGTCTGAGCCTTAAATCTAGTTGAATAATTTGAATATCACTTTTGAAGAGCGCTCACTTCTCCATTATTTAATGTATGGACCTCAAAACAAGCAATATGCCTGAGTAGCTATAGAGCAGGTTCTGAAAGGTATTGACACAATGTTTTGCATCCATTTACCATAGCGAGTCAAAGAAAGAAACCAAACACATTGCATTTCCTCTCTGTGCCTTGCCTAACACATATGAATCCATGACAAAAGTAAATTATTTGAAGAATCTCCTGCGAAATGAAAAAGAACAGGATGCGATGCTTTAATTATAGAGCACTGGATTAGAAACAATGAAATTAATTCTGTGCCACATTGATGTATTGCATACTAGTGTAATAAAATACTCACCAAATAAAAACGGTTTTGTTCCTGCGTTGCTATCGAGTGTGAAACACAAATCGTAGACAGATTTTATGGGTCACCACTCAACAACATTAAAGCATTTTACACCAACGATAGTGAGGAGTGGAGCAGGCATTGTTGGCAGAAGGCGAGGCAGCGCAGTGCTCAGCCCCGCCGGTAGGCAGCAAACGGGTCCCAGACAACTCTGACGCACGCGGTGTTCAGAGGCAGATGATCGGCCAAGAAATCTCTCGCTAAAATATTGTTGAACCAAACTGTTATTACCAATGTGACAGAAAGCGAAATATATTGTAGATTTGCTTGAATTACACTCATAGCTTCAGCACCGAGAGGAAAGGGGCGATTAAAAATTTTGTCAACGTGTGCTTTCGGTTGACAAACGTCGTATTAGCTAGTCTTGCGTTTTACCTCGAGACTAGGGTCGTAGTCAACAGTAATATACTTAGACTGTCGTCAAGGCTTCTTCCGGGAAGTGCCGCAGTCTACAATGTTTCCAGATCGAGCTTACAGCACGATGTAGAATTCTGAGGGGAGCACGACTGTATTGTCCACCTTACGTGAACGACTCGGCGGTCAGTTCTTTTGTCTAAGACTGTCTCTACAACACATATTGCATGCTGAAGACCCAGAAGAATTAAAAAAACAAAATTAGTTTATCAGAGCAATGTTAACTACAGTCTCCCACTGCAAGGTCATGTTGTTTTATTTAAATGATCACAAAATCAGCTAAAACGAACAGTGAGGTTGTCAGTATAAGCACATTATTGTTGTCAGTATGATGTTGCACTGCCCAGGGCCTGTAATGATAAAGGGCCCATTTAGGTCAGACATATTGTATACAGAAGTGGAAGAAGGAGCACTACTAAATTCTACAATCAGTATGCATTGCATGCACACAGAAATTACTGTTACAGTTGTAACGTGCGCGCGTGGCACACAATACTCTTTAAAGCCTGTACTATGGTAAGTTGACGGGCTTCACCTTATGAGAGGGGATTTTTGTATAGAAATTGACAGCGTATACCTGAATGGAGGCAAATCAGACTTACACCCACTCTGTAATAACAATGATACGTCAAGCAAGTCCGAAATGCAACTACACGTCAGGACGGACAAGAAACAACACAGAAGATGCTACCAATTTGTTAATAATACGGTCGCCAGCCTAATTAGGCATTAATTGAGTTTCTTTAACATAATGGCATGAAACAAAAAAAAAAAGAAATGAAATCGGAACATCGATTACACTAATCTATCGAAAAATCAGAAAAAAATATTATTTGTATAATAGTACAGCGTTGTTGTTGTTACGCATGCCACTGTTTCCAGTAAATTTCACTAAGCGCAAATTTGATGGGAACACTGAACTTTATATTTATACAGGGGTTCTGAATCTTTGTGTGAATGTCCCATCACAAAAGTTTATACCACAAACTTCCTTTCACTCACATTATCTAGGTCTATACTTTTTAACATATCAAGAACATTTACCTATCGTTTGCTTAAGTGCCTTTGGCACAGTCCAACCTCCTATCACAACATGATTTAAATAGCAAATTACTCATTTTTTTATTAAATTTCTCAAAGAAATAATTCCAAATTCTGGAACACTAACACTTAACAATAAAGCAGATACAAACACCTATATACACTATAAGACAATTTGTTGCTGCTTGCATTGAATGGCAGTCCATTTCCTTATTTACTAATAAACACACAATAATATTTAGAAAATCACTACATATATTTGCTGCCTATTATTCAGATTTGGGCAGTCCATTTCGCACCATTTTATCACATCTCCTGTACCACACTTACAATTCTCCTTTGACTATTTATCTGCCCTCTTTGATTTTTGGCAGTCCTTAATATTATGACTCATATACTGCCCACTTTGGTTTTCGGCAGTCCCATCTTTTATCTGGCTTACAGCATTTGCTTTTTCTTTTCAACCCTTTTTTCCATACATCTTTACATTTATAGGACATTTGGTAATCTGAAACTCACATAACTACATTAGCACACTGACATTGGTATACATACATTTACAAAGATTTGTTACATTTAGAATAAAATGGTTTCAGCATAAGATACAGCACATTTACTGCAAATTGCTCTCTGAGTGTACTTAGGTCACTCACTCCTAGGAACATACAGTTTCAGGTCCACAACATTTCTTACACCTAAAGGTCTTTTGTATTTTGGGTAGATCAGGTAGTAAGCATTATCGTGTGGAATGTTCTGTATTACATACGGTCCATTATAAATATATTAAATTTGGAAATTTCATGGTTCAGTTCACTAGATTTTTTGTGGGTTTTTAAAAGAACATAATCTCCAATTTTAAATTTTGAAACTTTCAGATTTTTATCATATCTTTTAGATCTAGATTCAGCTTTTTGCTTTGCCCTTTTTCTGACTAATTCTTTCTTTTGACTCAACCCGAAGCTTTTACAAGGTGGAAACTCCAGTTTTTCCTCAATTAAACTTTTACTTCTGCTGCCTAACAAAATTTCTTCCGGAGGGAACCCAGTAGATTCATGATATAAGGTGTTCATGACATTCTCAAAATCCGATATAAATCTACCCCAGACTCTAAATCATGCCTCTTCCTGTTTTTTTTTTTTTTTTTTTTTTTTTTTTTTTTTTACAACGCACCTTGGTCGACTGTGACATCGTCCCAAGATACGTTCCTGACCTGTGAATCATTTATATCTGGTGGCTTTCTCGGTTTCTGGAGTTCAAAGTCTTTGCTTACTTGAACTCTTTGCAAAATAAACACTGAGTCATCAGGTGGCTCTTTCTTTCTGTTTTCAGCCTCAACATCTGGGTTTTGTTTTGAAACTTCGTCATCAGTAGGTACAATATCGCAATTAGCTGTATTCCCATTATTTTCACTAGTACCGAAATACTCGTCATCTGAACTATCGTCCGAATCCGACCATTCTGGATCGCTTTCAGGTTCTAACATAAAAGCTTTTCTGAGACAGGCACTAAGTTCTTCCTCTGCATTTTCATCAGGCTTTGATTTTAACTCAGTATCTTCTTTTGGCAAAACGGCCTCATTATCGGCTTTACTCACATCCACTGTTACTTCATATTTAGTGTAATCCTCGTCGACTTCCATTACTTTTAGGTAATTATCTGCCCCTTCCCCACGGGGCCTTTCGGTAGCAGTGCGTACTGTTGTCGGATCGTTAACAGAAGTTACTTCCTCGTCAATGCTCAGGATTTCATCCTCCAATTCCTTCCTATCTTTAACCTTCGTCCTATCGGCAGCACGCGTACTTTGCGCGGCGCTATTTACTCTCTCCTCTTCAAATTTGGGCCACGTCACCTTATCGACGTCCCTACTATTTCCTTTTCCACTAATTAACATCCTTGCCTCATATTCCTTCTTAAAATCCTCCCACTCACATTGCTTGAGGCCCTTGTACAGATCGTCGATCTGCACACGCCAATCAGTTACTTCTGCTAATTCATTCTCGCCTTTTACTTTATTGCTAACACTGCTAACCGCACCTCTCTGTGTATCCATTGTTTTATCTACTATTTCCTTCGCCACGGAATTACCACTCGTAATGTATTCACCAGCTCTTACGGCAATGTTCGTACCTAACGCCGCTTTCACACTATACGGTTTTGACCGTACGGCAAAAAGCCGTACGAGTTTTAGCCGTGCCTGTGTTGCTTTCACATTACACGGCTTTTTGACGTGACCAGTTGTTGGTGTCTATTCAGTTTGCTTAATGTGTGTATCAAGATGAACCGTAAACGAGTTGTTGCTTTGTGGTTGCTTCATCGTCGCCGCAAAAGAAAAGGTCGTCTTTTGTGGGTACACCCCATTAACCAGAGAAGAGACGAAGTGGGTTTATTTTATACACTCTTTGAAGATTTGAGGAACGACGGAAATAAATTCTTTAACTATTTCCGAATGTCTATTACCTCGTTTGACGAATTACATAGAAAACTAAAGGATGTGTTACAACGACAAAACACACAATTCCGCAATTGCATCCAACCTGTTCAAATGCTGGCTATCACGTTAAGGTAATTTAATACATAAAAACTAGTTCTGTTTATTTACTTATTTATTTGTGTTTTACATTTTTATTACGCTCAGATTATGAAGTAGAAAAGTCAATATCAATATCAGCAGTTGAAACCAAAGAGTTTGTAGCAGGACTGACTGTACTGTCACTTTGTGGCGACAGGCTCTCTGCAAAAACGTTGTAGAACTGCGTTGTTGATGGTGGGCCTTCATGGCTACTTGTGGAAGGCGAAGGGTATGGTGGTGGCACTTTATTAATTCGTTGATAAGAACTGCGACCTTGAGAAGTCTGTAATGGTTGTTCGAGAAAAGTAGTTGGGTTTGGTGCAGCTGGAGGAGGACGAATCTGATGCGTATGGTAAGAGGATATTGGAGCAGCATTTTCCATAGGTGAATAAGAATAAGCTTGAAATCTATTATTATAGGGCATGGGAGGTGTGTAATGGGTAAATGGAGGAGGTTGAGCTGTCAATATATTTCTCCTTTCATATATATTTTCTATAACTTTGAGGACTCCCATCTGAAACTGAAGATAATCCTGTTCATCAAATTTTTCCAGATGAGGCTTCAGACTAAGTAAAAATGACATTTTGCTGCAAGGTTTGTCTTCTTCCAGAGCTCGTAATATTTTCATTTCGATTGCATCAGGTTTTCTATGTTTTCTGTTTGTATGGCACTCGCTTTTGGATGTTTGTTGTGTGGGTGCTGTATCAAATGGCCCAGAAACATTCTCAGTATTTTCGACGGAGCCCTGCGTTTCTATATCTTCTTCCAGTCTGGCGGTGCGTTCCGATTGAAAACTGTCCTCCGTCTCTCGAGCATCATACAGCTTTTTTAGAAACTGCAGCTGATCAGAATATACATACTTTTTCATTTTCTTTGCTGCTGAGCCACTTTTTTTCGCAGCTTGAATTTTTATGTTTGACTTCACAAAGGAGTCTCGTAGATTGGTCCACCTCCGTATTACTTCTATACCTACATCAAAAGAAAACAAAACTGTATGAAAACATTTTAATTTTGTATAGAAAAAAGCAAAACTGTAACAAAAAATGTCCACTGCAAACTAAATGTCACTGATTTTTTTTCGTTTTGTTCAGGTATCTGGCAAGCGGTTGTTCCTTCACTGACTTACATTTCCAGTACAGAATTGGGATTTCTACAGCAAGTAAAGTGGTTAATGATGTATGCACAGCAATTTGGTCATCACTGCGGGAAGAATGTATACAAAGACCGACCAAAGAGGTATGGGAATCAATAGCGGCTGGATTTGAACGTACTGCTAATTTCCCCCACTGCTTAGGAGCGGTGGATGGAAAACATATCCGTCTTACTGCCCCATTTAATAGCGGATCAATGTACTTCAATTACAAAGAATACTTTTCTGTGGTTCTGATGGCTGTAGCGGATTCCAACTACAGGTTCATTTATGTCGACGTAGGAAGTTATGGCAAAGACTGTGACTCTTCAGTGTTCAGACGGTCCAGTTTATGGAAGTCAATAGAAAGTAATTCCCTGGAATTTCCAGACGTCCAATGTCTGCCTGGTACGGAAGGTCCAAAAGTACCCTACTTCTTCGTGGGAGACGCAGCATTTGGCCTACACACGCATTTGCTCCGGCCTTTTGGGGGAACAAACTTGACAGTTGAGAAACGTGTATTTAATTACCGTTTGTGCAGAGCAAGGAGGTATGTGGAATGTGCTTTTGGCATCCTCACCAATAAGTGGCGGTTGTTTCACCGACCTTTAAATGTTCATCCAGATTTTGCAGTAAAAATGGTTAAAGCTTGCATTGTTTTACACAATTTTGTACGTCAGAGAGATGGATTTATAATTGAAGACACCACATCCTTCACTGGTTTGGAAGACTTAGCCCAAGATGCCAACATAAGAGGAGGACTGACAGCCAACGCCATAAGGAACACTCTTTGTAAATATTTTATGACAAATGCTGGAAGCGTGTCATGGCAGATGTCAAAGATATAAATTAACAAGCCTTTTCCTTTTTGTAGATTGTTTGTGAAAGCCTGCGACTGTATAGTAAATAGTTTTCTTTATAAATAAATTACTGCTACCACTCACGTTTTTAATCGTTTTGTTTATATTTTGTACGACGCGTTTCGGGAAATAATTCCGATCTTCAAGTGCGTTTTTTTCTCTAAGTTTTCATTATGTGTAGTGTTTTTTTATTTGTGAGGTCTTGTGCGTGTTTCTCTTATAAATTACAGTAAAGAAAACAGAATGCAAGACCTGACACATAAAAAGACACCACACATGATGAAAACTTAGAGAAAAACGCACTTAAGGATGGGAATTATTTCCCGAAACGCGTCGTGCAAAATATAAACAAAACAAAAAAAACGTGACTGGTAGCAGTAATTTACTTATAAACAAACGATTTACTTTTAGAATAAAATTTATAACGTTAAATAAAAACTGTTTAAAACGTATTAAATGTAATATTAATATATTAAATAAATACTTACCAAACGCATTTTTATCTTTGTCTTCCATCTCATCAAAATCTTGCTTCAGTGCTACGCAAACTTCCCGCCAAGCATTCTTTGTAGCAATACGATCTCTATACGCATCTAGAGTTTTGTCCCACAGAACAGGTCTTACTTCCACCAAGGTTATCAAAAGTTCAGTATCAATTTCATCCATTCTTCTACACTTTTCAGTAAACAAGAATAAACACAAATGAATAAAACGACACTACAACGAACTAGTCGACGCCGTACGGCTCAAAACCGTCCAGTGTGAAAGCATGCACTTAGTCACGTAGGCCACTGTTGTCGAACTTGCCGTACGGCGACCGTCTGTTGTAGTGGCAAGACACGGCTGCAGCACGGCACGGCAGCGGCATTTTGCCGTCGCCGTATAATGTGAAAGGCGCCATACATTTCTTCACACCTACAGCCGTACGGCTTTTTGCCGTACGGTCAAAACCGTATAGTGTGAAAGCGGCGTAATGCTGCCGCCTTGCTAGCGGCTTCTCTCTGAACAGCTGTTCTGCTAGGCTGGGCCGTTGCCCTCTGATGCTCCACTCACCTGATATCACGTATTGCTCTGTGCGGCGAAAATGACTCACCAGCGCTCGCACCTGACGCTTGTTTCGCAACTACACGTTGCGTCGTTCCACGCTTGTCTCTAACCTGTCTCATAACTTTACTGTCAGTCCGGTAACATTTCTTAAATCGGTGCCGGTATGTTCTGTCCGCTTCCGTTTGGCCCGCAACGTTCGCGGAAATCAGTTTCCCGCGTCGTTATTATTTTGCGCGGCGTACCCTCTACCGCGACCTGGATAACTCCCTCTTCCTCTTCCTCTTCCTCTACCTCTTTGTATCACGTTGACGCGAAACCCATCGCCGTCATTTCTCTCGTCATTATTGCGATTATTTCTGTTACCAAAATTTTGATGATTGGCACGACTTTCGCGCCAATGGTCTTCGTCCTCGACCCTTTCGAGAAATGCTTGGAAGCTGCGATTATTGCTTCCCACATATCTCTTTGAATCTTCTGGAAGCTTTTTATATAGCTCCTATATGATTTCAGAATCGGATCTTCTCCCTCTTAAATGTGTCAATTTTTGGTACCAATATTCGCAGAAATCTTTCAAAGAATTCCTGCCCCTGTTATCATGAAGCTTGGCCATGATAAACTCGCGCCACAAATGATCCTGTTTTCGTTCGGATCAATATTCTTCCGTAAACTTTCGCTTAAATTCTTCGAACGTCATTTGATCGGTATTCAAGTTAATTCCCCAGCGCTTAGCATCAACTGCTAAGGCGCTAATTACTACGTTTATCTTTTCCTGACCAGACAAGTGTTCAGGAAACATCCTCTCGCAATTTTTGATGAAATCTAACGGATGCCATCCGTTATGTTTCTTGGCGGGATCGAAGCGTTCCTCACCTTCCAATAGCTTCGTAAGTGGTGTGCCATTACAGACAACACCAGGCCTATCTTTGATTTTACTCTCGAGATCGAAAATTTTGCCTTGAATTTTCGATGTATTTTGTTCACACTTTTGTACACATCCGGTAACTTTCTCGTCTAAATCTCTTTCAGCGTCTGAAACTGCCTTTTTCAACTGTGAGATTCCGTGTTGACATTCGTTTACGATCTCAGTTTTAAGACCGAAAACTTTTTCGTCTACTGTTGTTTCAGCCAGAGGCTCTACTTTCTCTTGGATGTTGAGAATTTCAACATCAAACCTACTGCTAATGTTGTCAATTTCCCCCTGCATAGTATCCATATTTTTATTAATTGTGTCAATTTCAAACTTCATAGTATTTACCACAGAACTTAAATTACCCATTTTTTGTTCTACCTTTTCTATTTGTTTACTAATTTTAATTCCTTGTTCTTCGACCTGTGCTTTAAGCTGACCAACTTGTGTTTTAAGCTGCTCGTCAACGTGTGTTTTAAGCTGATCATTCTGTGTTTTGAGCTGATTACTTTGTGTTTTAAGCTGCTCGTCAACGTGTGTTTTAAGCTGATCATTCTGTGTTTTGAGCTGCTCACTCTGCCCTGCAATTTATTTGGTTAATTGTTCAAATAAGTCGTTCATGCTTAAAATTTTCACACTGTTTTGTTCTACGAAATCGGTGTGTTCCGATCCTACATCAAATTTTTCTTTCGGTTCTTTCTTTATCTGTGGTGAATCAAACATGTCAGTGGATTCGTTCACGTACCCACTATCATCTACAAAGTCATCCTCTGCTTCCTGTTTTATTCCTTGCTGTGTTCGAGGCGATCTTGACATTTCAATCTGTTCGTTAACATGTTCGTGGTATTGTATGTACGCCAATTGTCTACCGCTAACGCCATCTGTTATCTGGCTGCGTACACTCCTGTCATTGCCAGCCGCATTTTCCATTACGCTCGTCCCATCTACTGTGTCTACGTTCTTGTCCATACTGAACGCAAATTACACCTCACTACCGTACTTGACGTTCACTGCTATTTACTTTACTGAATAATATTGCAATTCGTTCCACTGAACATCCACTGTTCGCTATTCACATTAATTTGTGACCGATATCAACTGGATGTCCTGTCACCGGGAGCCACTTGTAACGTGCGCGCGTGGCACACAATACTCTTTAAAGCCTGTACTATGGTAAGTTGACGGGCTTCACCTTATGAGAGGGGATTTTTGTATAGAAATTGACCGCGTGTACCTGAATGGAGGCAAATCAGACTTACACCCACTCTGTAATAACAATGATACGTCAAGCAAGTCCGAAATGCAACTACACGTCAGGACGGACAAGAAACGATACAGAAGATGCTACCAATTTGTTAATAATACGGACGCCAGCCTAATTAGGCATTAACTGAGTTTCTTTAACATAATGGCATGAAACAAAAAAAAAAAAAAAGAAATGAAATCGGAACATCGATTACACTAATTTATCGAAAAATCAGAAAAAAATATTATTTGTATAATAGTACAGCGTTGTTGTTGTTACACAGTGTAATGGTTCAAATGGCTCTGAGCACTATGGGACTCAACTGCTGAGGTCATTAGTCCCCTAGAACTTAGAACTCCTTAAACCTAACTAACCTAATGACATCACAAACATCCATGCCCGAGGCAGGATTCGAACCTGCGACCGTAGCGGTCTTGCGGTTCCAGACTGCAGCGCCTTTAACCGCACGGCCACTTCGGCCGGCTTACACAGTGTACTAATGGAGCCTAAAGAGTGAACTGCGTATTTTCCGGTGAGATAGAGCACTGGCAAACAATCTTCGCTACATTAGGTTACTTAAACTGATGTCACTCTGAGCTAAAATTTATGGTCAGTGACTAAGTGTCAGGTCAATGAGTCGGATGCGGGTTTTGCAACTGTGAAATACTTTCCTACATTATAGAAGCGAATATTAAATATGAACTAGTATTACGAAAATTTTAAACTTGGATGACATAGAATGAAAATCGTTCTGTTTATTGCAAAGGAAAACAATTGATTCCCTAAAACATTCTCTGTCATACACAACTTGAAACAGGTCGCGCCGACCAAATCATATGGAATAACTGACAGCGACGTATATCGGAAGGCAGTAAGACCCCTTGGCTTTTGATTTGGGAGTATTCGACAGCAATTTTAAGGCGCAAGTAAATGAAGAAAGGCAGCACGTTTTTGTTATCAAGTAACGTCTTCATCAATTCCTTTAGTTTCAACGCAATCTACGAGTAATTGCTGATGTTTAATATTAACATGCAAAGGATTCCGTAGACAGGAAAAGAACCTCTTCTTGGGCGACTACTTCTATAATGACCAAAAGGCATTAAATGATCTTCAAGCCCATGTGTTTTACCAGCGGTAGGAAGAAAATGATAGTAATAATGACGGTAATAATCGAATTATCCGGTAACTTCACAGTGGATTTTCTCGAACTAAGAATTTGCTGAATTAGTGAACATTTCAAAATGGCTTCACGTCGAGGCTATGATTCCTAGAAGAGTCTTTACATCTTGCTGACATGAGAATAGCATAATCTCCGCGTCAGAAACTTGCTTCTACTTAACCATTTAATAGACTCGCATTTTTTACACCGTGACTAATTTTGTAAGTTAAGCACATCATCCGTTACAGCACACTCCTGGGGCTGGGAAATGTGGCCAGAATGGTCTGGTGGAACGAAGTATCACAAGTGCAATGCGTGGGTTCAGGTATTTACTTTTATGGGGTACAAACAGATTTACTATACCTCTGGTAACCTCAAGAGAAAGAATGCCATATTTCATAATGATGTAGAACGTGTCATTTTAATGAAATATTTCT
Source organism: Schistocerca serialis cubense (assembly GCF_023864345.2). Taxonomy (NCBI): domain Eukaryota; kingdom Metazoa; phylum Arthropoda; class Insecta; order Orthoptera; family Acrididae; genus Schistocerca; species Schistocerca serialis. The sequence continues at coordinate 983,271,204 of NC_064640.1, read as the reverse complement.
TTACATACCATGATTCAATTTCCTTACAACAATTTTTTACTCTCTCTCTCTCTCTCTTCTCTCTCTCTCTCTCTCTTTCTCTCTCTCTGTCTCACACACACACATTCTCAAAATGTTCAAATGTATGTGAAATCTTATGGGACTTAACTGCTAAAGCAATCAGTCCCTAAGCTTACACACTACTTAACCTAAAATATCCTAAGGATAGTCTCAAAGTTCACTTAATTTTTCCTGTCATTTTCATTGAATAATCTGAGTTATTATCGCTTGAGGTGTAACAAAAGATTGTAAATTTGCAGTTTTCAGCCCAGGAAAGTAGTTGCACGTGGAAATCACAATTAATCTCGTCCTTTAAATAGCGATTTACGATTTCTAGCCAATATTGGCTTTGTAAATTGATGCCTAAACACGCGGCTATTTCGTAGCTCTGTAGTAACGTGCTGACCTGTGAAAAAGCGTCTTCTGTAGTTTGCGATTCCAGTCTTGTAACTGTAACGTTTTTACCTATTCTGTGAAAGAGCTACAAGCTGTCAGATCAAACATCGATAAGGAAATCGCAAGAAAATATTTTCGGTTCATAGTGCAATGGTGAAAAACTTACAATGCTGCACAACAGGTAACGCCTCTTTCCGCTGCTGACAAGCAAATTTTGGTTTTCTAGGAATACATAGCTTTATTTATGAAATGCCACATTTGCATACCACTTGAGTATGACACAGCATACAAATGAAACACAGACCCAATCGAAATCTAAGTTAGTAGTATTTTAGTAATTCGTGCCGTTAGAGGCACGCTTGTGTACAGATACTCAGTTTTATTGAAACAGACTTTCGTCGTAAGGTTATCGTGGGTAGTTTTATTTCATTTCTTATAATACAGTCCACAGTTTTCGTAAGGTTTCTTTTAGTGTTGTTAAAACAATAGTAAACATGAAAGAGAAATTAATCATCAACGTTATATACGAATACTCTGATGTTATGTATAACAGTCTGAAAATGCACAATCAGTTTATTGGTTACCGGCATGTAGAAAACTTGCCCTGAGTTAAAGCTGTCAAACAAGGTTGATCCATAATAAAATGCCAGTACCACATGACAGCTAATGTAGAAAATACTTTTCTGACGTATTTTGTCACGATGCGCTCTCCCCGTACATAATACAAAAGTTTCGAGATGTATCTGCTGCCCGGCCGTCTATTAATCCTGAAAAGAACAAAATGTCGCAGAAGTCAGCCCTTTTTCCAGGTGCAACTATTTTGGGTTGAGAAGTGAAGGGAATTATGTTGGAAGTACCCTTAGACTGAGAACTTCAGCAGACAGCAGATCTGCATTTTAAAAAAAATGTAGTAGTGAATGTACTCGAATTCGCGACGTTTACCGTTACACTATTAGCTGACATATAATTGCAGCAGCTCCAGAAGTCAACAACAATTCTTGCCGAACTTCCGCATTCCACAGTGCTGTGAGATAATGCGTGTAGTCGGATCTAGACTTCTGAGAGCAGACAGTTACAGTTTTTCTTCTGCACTGCTCGACGTTTTCAACAAGCAGATAGCGCAATAGAGTAGCTCAAGTGGAAAGGAACACTTCCTATTTAAATTTCTGCATCCTACACTGTTGGCAGTTCTGTGTAGGTGGCAGTTACGTGATTTTATTTCGGTGATTATAAAACAGAGTCGAATGTATGCACTGGGTAGCCGAGGCAGCTAGTTCATGCCGATTCGGTCAACCAAGTAAATGAATGTACTGAACATGCTGCAAACCACTACAGGGGGCCTGTGTGTCAGAATTCTCATCCAGTGTGGCGCAATGTTGTTTTGATAGAAAAATTGGTCACAGAGAAGAGCATTCGGTGGTCTCTTGGATTGTTGATGGGTTCATATACTTATGGTCTGGGTTCGATTCCAACTTCTGCTGATGATTTTTGACAAGGAGAGACAGACTCTATTCTCTTCTGGCTACGCCAAGTGAAGAAGGTATAATGGCATTGTGGTCTGAAATTCACGTTAAACACGATATCCCTTCTCTACCAAGTAGACGTTAGGTTGAACCACAATGAAGTCAGGAGTCGCGACACGTAGAAATTCTATCAGCAGTAACCTTTCTTATACTAGTTATTTATTTCTAGTGACAAAACAAACGCTATGTGGGGCCACAGGACAGTTATTCCATCTTTTATTTGACCTTCTGTATGCCGATAAAATTGGTTCTGAACTGGGAATGCAACTCAGACCGCCCTTAACGCGGAATCTGATCCCTTCGGGACAGTACAGATCGACTACAATTTGTTGTTTGTTCAAAACTGCTGATTCCTCAACATCTCCTGATATTGCACGTGAATGGGTTCGAATCCTGGCCCGGCACTAAAGTTTCCATTATGTATTATCAAGCTCTAGCATGAGAACACCTATCTGCTGATGGATAATAACTTTGATTTTTAATGTAGTTTCATTCGTTGACAACACTAACGATATCTGACGTTTTTGAAGCCCAGTGAGACACAGAGCTATTTGCGATATCACTGTAAGTTCAAGGATGTCATTCCGAGTTGCTCATTCCGAGACACCTCAAATTTTTGTGAAGAGTCTAGTCTTTCTTCTATCCAGTGTCTTGTTTTCCTAACTCGGGACCGCGATCGTGATTTGGAACAGCAGGTATTTTCCTCTTGAGTGGATAAAGATGTAACATTTTCAACAAGGCCGTCAGTATTTACTGATCTTATCTCTGCAGTTTGTTCCAGAAGCTTCTTCCCTAAATCAGCAACAGTGTCGGGTTGTCCTGCATCATTGTCCTCACAATCATTTGGCGGAACAAGTACAAATTCAAGCTCCTGAAATGTATCAAACAGGATATTTATAACGTCTCCTTTTCCAAATTATATCTCGAATAAATCGGACCAACTGCGAGAAAATAACCCCTTGGTGCCCACTGTATGATATTTCATACGTAAAGATATAAGCCAGTATCATAACAAAGCAAATAAAGTACTCTTTTTCAATTTGTGCTTATATATTGCATTTAATTATTCAAATTACTAATCCGTAGTAATATGAGTGAAATTATGAACCTACGCATCATAATTTTATTATTTCTTACCGCCTGTCCATGGCGAAAAGCAGCAGAGTCAATAGCACTAGAACAAATGCTTTCCACCAGGAAATAAACAATTATGATCTCCACTGCTACTGTTAGTTTCAACAATGGACTTTCAAACTAAAATAAAACATAAAAAAATATTTCAGTTGTTGACAAAGAGCTTCCGAAAACAAATATGCCTGAGAAGAGCAAGTGTATGATAAATCATACAAGGGGATATAATGGGTTAATGGAGTAGAAATTATTTGCGAGGGTTGCCCACAAACTAATGCACCGCGTTTTTTTTTTTCTCAGCCGAAAACAATGGTACGAATGCGAAACGTTACGTATGCATTATTTGAAGTCTCCTGAGTGAGCGCGCGACGTTTCCGTCACTTTCGACAGATAGGGTAGCTACAGAACAGTTTCAAAAAGGCGTCTGTAGGTGATGTACGTTACAAGCAACGTGCCGTCATTGAATTTCTCATTGCATAGAAAGAAACTGTGGGGAATATTAGCAAACGCTTGTGGAAATACTATGGGGTATTTGCTGTCGACAGAAGTACAGTTAGTTGCTGGGCACGGAGGGTCAGGTCCAGTGGCGGATTTAAAAATTTTTCGCCCCTAGGCACACCATATTATATGCCCCCCCCTCCCCAAAAAAAAAGCATGTTTTTAATGATGACTATTACCTGATTGCCGTTTTGGGTGAGAGCGCTGTGAGCTGTTTGCGTACTCTGCTATTCGTTGTTCTGAAGGACGCGTCAGCGCCTAGTCGCGCTCAGTCAAAGTGTAATATGCTTCCTGAACTGTACGTGGTTTACTGCATTGTGTTAACACATTATTCTATCGAAAGACAACAGAAACGAACACAAGGAGAATAACTTTTCTTTTATAGCCTAAAAATTAGAAATTAGAAATTAATACGTACTTTTAGAGAGTTGCGTTCAAAATTAAACTGTCGTTTTACGAGCTAATAAATAGAATGTGTAACAGATTGGTATTAATACGTGAATCTATAGGAAAGCATAAGAAATGGAAATGAAATAGAGATTTCGGTGCACGAACTAATAACTAAATACAGACGAACAAACACAGAACTGGATTTGGTATTACATAATTTTATAGACTAGTGGGAAAAAATCAAATGTCTTTTATAATCTTATAGTTAGCGTGTAAAGCATTAGGGTCTGTGTAGCTAGATGCTGCGTAAGAAGTTTACACAATACCTTTAATCCATGTAAGGGCTGAACAGTTTTGTACTGCAGCTACTGCTCTTACCATATTCTTTCTAATGGTATTAGCAGAGTTTTTACGTATTTATCGACAGAACTGAACTACGTTATTTATTAACACTTTTTCATCTGAGCGTACTCTCCGATAACGTATATTTCCGCGATAACTATACATTTCAGCAGACGCCAAGAAGACGCATCAGTTGTAATGTACTACAGTATCAGTATGACTTGACTGTACAGCGCCGAGCGGCCTGGGTTTTTCAGGTATTTAGTACTGTCGGGCACATTCTGTCACGTCTTTAGGTATACGAGGTTTAGTTCCGAGTTCTGCCATCGGCAATTGTAAAATTAAAAGGTAATACGTAGTTTGTAAATCCGATAAATGTGCTCTAAGTTATAATAAAAATCACATTATAATCTTAAATTTTTAAAACTAGTATGAATAAGTAAACAAACTCACCAGTCAGCAAAGTTTGTGTCTGGCTTTGACGACAGAAAACAAGTTGATCATATCTTCATAGTTCAGACGGTTATCAGTTAGAAGGTCGGCTTGGATGTGAAAAATGGACAAGGAGTTCAATCTCTCCTCAGATAACGTAGAACTTAGGTACGATTTCAGTCTTTTAATAGACGAAAACGAGTGTTCTGCCGAACAAGTGCCATACATAGAAATATTCTAAAAGCAAAGTCAACATTCGGAAACACGGACTGTAACCTCTCTTTACGTAAAAATTTATTCATTTCGACTGCTATATCACTAATCTCAAAAGATTTCAAAAGTTCCGCGAAATGTACACATTCACTAGGGAAGCAAGGCTCTAAATCTGTGTCGTATGACGCATGGAGTTTTGCTGCACGTTCAGGTGAACTGTTCTTAAGGTTACTGAAAACTGTGAAGGAGTCCAGCAGTGTTCTATAGCTTTCCTTCCTCCTCACTAATTCGGCGTACAAGTTGTCGAGTACTGGGAGAAATGTTTCGACTCTAAATTTTTCCCTTCCAGTCAGAAAAACTTCTTCAGAGACCGATTCTTCGTCATCATGAAGTTTGCGTTTTCGCGATCTTTTATAGGTGCATTCATAGTCTATATCAGCCACAATCTCCATGGATTTATTTCAATAATAGTCGAACAGGTGATTCGTATAATTCATGTACTGTTTTAGTTTCAATATTTACACTTTGCAATTTAATATTTACACTATTAAATCTCTGGGGTATGTCCTTCCAAACTGTCATCATGAATACTGTTTATAGTCTGCTGAGTTGATTCAATAAAGCAGAATCGTCATTTCGCACAAGTGGTTTTTCAAACGTGTTATTGGCAGTATGTGTGAGGGCATTGATAACTCCCTCCCAGTTTTCATCTAGAATTACATAAGCTTCCTCTCTTGCTGACCAACGTGTTTCTGATAAACGTTTTACCGTTTTGCTGCCTGCTTTCATGAAAGAAAGAAGTTTGTTCTAGTGCTGTGTAGAAGCAGAGGAAAGATTATTAAGGTTTTGTACTACACTGAAAAATAAACATGCTTCCCGACAGCAGCTTGCAACACTAGTGCCGACTAAATTCAAAGAATGTGCTGCACAAAATGTGCTTTCGGATTTCGTTCTTTAATGCGTGCCTGCAAACCAGTGTAGGTTCCTGACATATTGCTTGCGTTGTCGTATGACAACAGTACAGTCAGTAATGCCAATGGAATTTGTAGACAGGACTTTTAGTACGGCCTCAGCTAAGTTTTCGGACTTTTGCCCCGGGTTTGGAAAAAAAAGATGGAAACGTTCAGTAGGTTCACCATTCACGTTCACAGATCTTAATATGAGAGGTAGATAATTGATCAATATGTGAAATGTCCGCAGTAGAATCTACTATTACAGAAAATATTTGGCCTGTTTTATTTCACTTATGACAATTCTTTTTATTCGTTCAGAAAGAAGCTGTTTTATTTCATCATAGATTGTTAAAGATAACTTGTATGTCCCTGCCCTGGATTTCCATATTGTCCAATGTGCCCTGCGAGAAGAGGATCAAACTCGGCTTTAAGTTCAAGAGACATCATAAATTGACCATTATGTAATGAATGGAATCTTTCAACGTGTCTACGACTTGTTAACTTCTTCACTATTGGAAACATCCTTTTCAACACATATTTCTTCTGTCTCAACATATGACTCAAAATGGTTATCTATTGTTCCGAGTGACTTTTTTCTTGTTAAGAGCGATAACTCAGAATTTTTGTGTTCAAGTGAATTCTCATGATGAGATAAAATATTATAAATATTTTTCCAAACTGCAATACCATTAGTAGCAATCGCGAACTTACCTCCGAACAATTTACATGGTGCACAAAAAACTGTACCGGTGCTACAGGAGTGTACTATAAAATCACGCAAAGTTGACTCACCATTTAAAAGTTTACGGTAAAATAAATTTTTGTTCAAGTATCTGGTTTTACCGCCTATTGATCTTCTTGAATTAGAAAAATCACCGTTACACTTTTGATTAATGCCACGCTGTAACAAAAGAAAAAAAATTGAAAAAGGAAAGAAAGAAAGACTGTATCCAATTCCAATAATCGTACTACACCGCACATGAGCACACAACTTTTTATTTTGAACACGGCACACAAGCACAAAAATTTTTCCTTTAAACATGGAGCGATGAACTGATCAACTCGGATTACTCGACGTAACTGTGCTATGGAAGAACGACAATGCAGAATAATTTAATTTCATTGTCACCTGTTTCTCTGTTGTCAGTGAACAGTAGAAGCACATCTGCCGGCTGGAATTCTTCTCGTAAAGAAAACGGAACAGTCCCTTTTTTTGGCTTCCTTTTCTGCGTCGCCGGAATTTTAGCTGGGACGCAAATATGTTCTGAATATTCTTGACTCTGTCTTTCTAATTTAAAAAGCAAATAATTTTTGCAATTTCTTACAGTGAGGTGTGCTGGATCGACTCTTATCCCACTTATTCTTATAACATTTTAGCGGTTTCTGTGGACAGAAAACACTGACTACAAAATTTAAGTATTCTTGTTGGCAGTTGATGTGATGTTTTGTCATTTGTGTGAACACCGCTGTTATGTCTACACGCAAATGCACCTTTTGTTCCAACATAAAATAAAAATAACCTTTCCTTGAAGAAAAAAACTTAGTGAGAAAGTTTAATATAAAATTTGCAATGCCACGTACTATTCGATTGTACAGAGTGGGAACTTTGATATCGTGGAGGCTGCAGTACAATAAGTGAGACAAACGAAAGTTGGTTTCTTCTTCTTTTTCGCCAAAAAAAGTAACTAAGTAAATAAATAAAATTTTTGAACTGTTGTGAAGTCCATTTCACACATTATTAGATATCCTGGGTATGTTCTTTTCGTATAAACATGTTTAAAAATGTAAAACATTTCCAGTATCAACATGTTTTGTTAAACAGGTGTCATTAAATCAAAGCTCAGATATTGAAAACCACAGAGCTTTCACATTAATTACAGTAATGGAGGGTCGACTTGATACTTCCCATAATTTCTACAATAAATTTAAGTAGATTCGGGTTTTACATACTGAGGCCACACATCTTACTGTAATTAAGAAACTGCTGATTAGTTTATCACAGCTTTTCAGTGGTCCTGGTATTTTAATGAGGAAAATATGGTAGGGTTAAGTTGCAGCTGACAACATTCTCGGAATAATAACGTTTCAAACATTGTATTGTAGATTGCCGCCCTGACAGCTTACTTCAAACTATTTTGAACAATTATGAAGATGATACCAGACAGGAAGATAATGTTAAATTTCCATTCAGTTGTAAGATGGCAAGAACTATGCCCCTTACATGAAGTCATTAAAGATCACCTAACTCACGTTGAGCGAACAGTAGGGCTGAACAAAAATGACTGACAAGGCACAATGCATATTGTAGAGGGTATAGTATGGACGTATTGGAATAATTAATGTCGGATGATGGTTTGAAAGTAATGCACACGACATGAAAACTTTGTGGAAACACGTCGATATACTGGAGGCTGGTTTATCCCAGGGAAGTATTCGAGTTGACCACCATGGCCGGTGGGGGAGCGGCGTAGGGAAGCGACAACAGGCAGTTTAGGGCGGCTCAAGCTCTGAGAAAGTGGTAATCGGGCGCGGCCTCCAGCTGCCTTAAGATGAGTGACAGTGAGTGGGTGGTTGACCCCATGCTGGTGTACTGGGAAGCAGACGGAGAACTTGTACGCCTGTTGATAAATGTCCGTCGTCCCGTTTTCAGTGAAACATGCGAGAAAGCTGTGCAAAGCTTCGGTGGAGCGGTCAACAGAGGTCAAAATATGCATGTTCGTGACTATAGCAACTTCACGCTGAATTCATGGTCCGCAGAGTCTGAAGTAAATCAGGTGAAGAGCGACAGAATGAAATACGCCGGCCTCCGATGGGAACGTAGGACCAAGGAATTTGAAGTACTCTCCTGGGAGTCAGAATTACGGAAAAATTGGTGTTTGTGCAGACGCTAACCTTGATGGGTGGTCTGGGAGGAGCTAAATAGCAGAAGTTGAGAGGAAGGGAAATTTTGTGGGAATTTGTTCACTTCCCAGAGCAGGCATTGGTAGGTGCTGGGAAGCGACGCATAATTAACGTGACTTGCGTTGCAATTGGCGTAAGTGATTTTGCTGGAGGGGAAACCGAGGCAAAGAGCGGACTGGGAGAAGTCTCCTTAGTGGTCTTCCGTTCCCAGCTTGCCTAGAGTGCGGACGTGGCGTTCTTTACTCAGCTTGCCTGAGAAAGAGTGAGCATCTCTGCAGTTTAGGACTTAGCAAATGGAACGATTGAGCTTGGACATAGGAAGTTTTGGTTCAGCTATGTACTGTGCAAGATAGCTAGGAGTGAATAGACGAGTGCAGCCTTGCAGCACCACGAGGTCGGCCGACGTCCACACAACGACGACGCTCCACCACGCTGTGTTCGGTGATATTGAGCCCGCTCCGGCCACTGATTAATTTGTTGGATCACGTCGGCAAAGTTTCCACGAGAGTTTCATGGACCGTGTATTGTAGAATTCTTCTCGAACTTCGCATTACGCCTGGGTCAGTCGATAGGAATTACTTTTGAGTTATCACGCTTTACTCCATGCAAACGCAATTTATTACCACTGCCTGGTAGGAGAGTCATGTAATGTGATGATTGAAGGTCGTGAGTTAAAATAAACTTGTGCTAATCGACTGCATCTGTTTTCAATCAAGTAGTTGAAATCCCAAGTCATTTCCTTAGTTAATTTTATGTTCAACATTTGAATCTGGTGTTCAATAGCTGAATATAACATCATGTGCACCCCTTTTTAATTAAAAGTGATCAATTCTGACTCAATTAATGTCGACACTGCCACCGCAGTTCAATCAGGAGTCACAGGGCCTTAATACTTTCCTTGCGTTATCCGATATTGCGGCAGTTTTGCACACTCTATTGATCTGTTAGTCAATTAGCTGGGGAGAACACACGCCAAAACCAGATAAGTGACGGGTGGGGTGTTACACAGTCACCAAGTAAACTATGTATATTTCCAAGCTTGTATTGTCGAATTTCGTTCTTAAGGCTTATTTAAACTAGCAAGTTGCTTAACAATATTAAAAAGTTTTTCGTTAGTAAGCGCAGTTATTTTAAAACGTAAAATGTTAAAATGAGTACAGAGCAAAAAATGCCGCCCCTAGGCCCGTGCCTAGTGGGCCGTCACTGCTCAGGTGATCAGAAGGCGGTACGGTGGAGCTCCACGATTTGCAGCGCTCGGGGAGACCATCTGCTGCTGTCACACCTGACATGTTGCAGCCAGCTGATGTTGTCATTCACGAGGACAGACGCATTCACGGAAGACATTTTGAGGACGATGTGGAGGTGTTTCACACAGTAAAGCACTAGCTCTGCCACCAGGATAAGGATTGGTACCGACGGGCCCCTTGTTTCGCGCTGGATGTAGGCCATAGAACGGGATGGAGATCACGTGGAAAAATGGCGTGTGTAGCTAAGACACTATTCTGTCGTGTGTGTGATTCTCATTATGATCAATAAAGAATTGTTTAAAAAACATGCGGTGCATTACTTTCTGGGCAACCCTCGTAATTCATTTTTAAGCTCCCCTATATTATTGACAAGACATTTAATACGGTCTCGCATTATGTGACTTGCATTAGTACCAATGCATTTGAGTTGTTTCTAAATCTACGTGTATCCTCTGCAAGCCACCCCTTTTCTGGTTCATTCGTGAGTGATACGAGGAAAGAACAACTGTCAATGTTGTGTCGGTAGCTGGGCCGACACCGTGAAGTTGAGATGGCTGAAAATGCACGCTAGACTAAAGCAGACGGTCGTGAAGTACTGGAACAGGATACGTAATTAATGTTAGGAAGAAAAGTACGGAGCAGGTTTAATACTTAACTTTTAATTAATCCTTGAGGTACATCGATCTTGACGATACACAGGAGACTTTAAGTACAATCAATGTATGGCTAATGGCGCCTTGCTAGTTCGTAGCCATTAACTTAGCTGATGGCTATTCTGTCTCTCGGCTAATGAGAGAGAAAGGCTTCGTACATCTGGTCGGTAACTAGGTTCTCGTACAACTGGGGCGAGTGCTCTCTCGTATCACGAGACCTGCCTTGGTGGTGGCGCTAGGTCTGCGATTACACAGTGGCGACACGCGGGTCCGACATGTACTAAATGGACCGCGGCCGATTTAAGCTACCACCTAGCAAGTGTGGTGTCTGGCGGTGACACCACAGTCAATAAGCCATTGTAAGAGTTGTGATGTCTCTAATAACATCTATATTATGCACTAACGTTAAGCCATTGAAGTCATTAGAGTGGTTGTTCTTTATCCTAGTATAATAATGACGCTTTATACTGTCTGCTTGAGAAAAGAAGTAAAGGAAGAAATACTAGGATTTAACGTCCCATCGACGACGTAGCCATTAGAGATTTAGCACCAGCTCAGACGGAGGAAAAACGCCTGAAGAAATCAGCTGTGTCCTTTTCAAAGTAAATATCCTAGCATTTGCCACAAGTGGTTTTGGGAAACCACAGAAATCTAACTCTGATTGCCTCGATGTGTATTTGACCTGTCATCCTCCCAAACGTCAGACCATTGCGACAACTAGCTGTTTTTAGTTTTATTGTTTTTTTTCTGTGGGGTGAAGGAGGGAGAAGCGTGGGAGGGGGTTTAACGTTACGCTTATCTAAGTGTGCTAATCGGCCGCCTAGAACTGCTACGAGGTATGGTGGATTTGATGCATGGCTGAAAGAAAGCGGGCCCAGGGCTGAGGGAGCGCCGCAGCCAGTCCGTGTAGTCGAACGTTTCCGGCCTGCCAGGTAAAGAGATGATGAGTACGTCTCCGGAGAGGGTAAATCCCAGAACTGGAAATTTGGACGGCTCATGCTCGCATTGCTTTTGTGCAGAATATGCTCAAGGAAATGGCGGAGTGTCAGACATTCTTAAAGATGGCCAAGCTCTTTGAGATTCGACAATAACTCAAATATTACTGCAAATCTGAAAATTGAGGCGCATCCAATGGCACAATAATATCTTAATATCATTAAAACTACAGAAGTTAATATCTCACAGCGAATAAACATTTTCACAATGACCCTCTGAAACAACAACTTTTAATCGCTTCAAGCGATTTCAACAAACGTTATCTCAGATGATGTCATTGCACTATAGCTATCATCTCTGAAAGCTATGTATCTGCATCTACTTTATTTATTGATTTACGACGTCTTATACATCTTTTTCATTATGCGAATATTTGTCAGAACATCGTATTCTACACAATTACACAGTAAATGAGTGCCGCATGAGTACCTAATATTTAGTCACACTATCGTTTTTATTTAATGAATAGTTCACTATTTTGCCAGTAACGTTATTTATATGTTGATTGCAAGTTCTGTTAAAAAACTGTGCTAATTTAAAAGTGGTCAATCGCGTGTGTTAGCGGACGCCACCTTTGTAAAAGAATGCCAAAAGACACTTCTGGCACGCTGGCCTAAATAATTGTTTAAACTATATTTAACGACAATTCGTTATCATTTAACGTGAGCGCACTTGCGTAAGAATGCTGGATTATTTATTTAAGAACCAATTATTACTTACGTTTATTGTAAATAGTCTGGATGTAACCGAATGATTATAACATTTCTTGTATTTAAGCATTGTTATACTAGTTTAGTGCGTGAAAGTGGTCAAGTGAGTCAACTCACGTCTGTTGAGCTTGAGAACGATATATTTTTGGTGGGGATGGCCTTTGGCCAATGGGTGTTGGATAGTGGTGGAACTCTGCTAAAGTCAAGTGGAGACTGGAACTTTTCGAGTGAACAGCTCAAGGGATCGATTCTGGACTTTAACGTGAGTTCTGGAAGAAGGCACACCTGTTTGCAGTACCGTGCATGATTCGGTCGTCTAGGTGACTGATTCTGGGCGGTGAAACGCCGCTACGATACTTTACTTTCTGAAGGGACTTCATATTTCGAGAGGTCTGAATGTTCTCCAGCGTAGAAGTTTAACTTTTTACGTTTGAATTACGAGACTGAGGACAGAAGAGTTTCAGCTACTATTCTTTGTATCGCTTCTGATAATTTGTAAATCATTATTCATCATGTTGAACTCTGAACTGTTTTGAGCTCGAGAATATTTCATGTATTGTGATTGCTAAATGGACTTGGCGTTCGTGTATCTTTGATGACTACTTAGTTTGGAGATTTTGCTACCATTCTCGTAACGCTCTCAACGTAACTTTACTGCATTTGATAAGAATATTTTCTGTCTGTTTTTTAACTGAATATCGTAGGACCACTTCATGTTTATTTGAGATGTCCTTTCTTGAATAAACGTTTTCTTCATAATTCTCTGTTGTCTACATCAATTGCAGATGTCTCAATAGAGACTTTTTATTAAAGTATTCATTTATCTTTTATTTTATATTTCTGTGCATTATATTAATTCGCAACTCTGACCAATACACGGACTATTTGACTGTAGGATCACAGCTACAGGTTATTATTTGCAGTGAATTATCTCCGAGGCATGAAAGCAAACGTGCGCGGGACTATATCGAGCTTTTTTTTTTTTTTTTTTAAATAGAGCCGTGTATAGCCCTAGTACCTAACGTATGAGCAAATCAGTCAAAGCCGCACCTAGTTTGCTCGTATGGAATGTTGTTTGGCAGAGCAACTACACTTAACTGCAACGATTGACTAACGTCGCAGAGGATGAAGCGGGGAGGGGGAGGGGGAGGGGGGAGGGAGAGAAGTATACGTAATGACAAAGGACGTTACTGAGTAAGTGAATTGTGATAGACTTGTCCAAGAGCCAAGTTTCTTGAAGGAGTGCCTACAGGTAATTCTAGAACTAATACACGGTATGATTCTTATTACACGCTTCTGTGTTCTGAATGTATTATCCCTGTAAGTCGTGTTATCCTGAAAAATTATTCCGTAGCAGTTTTGTTTTTTAGACATCATTCTTCCGCTGATGATAGGGCCTGCTACGAATTCCGCTCCTGTGTGAAACCTTAAGCCCTGCATCCGATGGCTTCAATTATTTGTGGTATTATTTCCAATATCTGTCTTTATCTATTGTTTCTAGCCTGCACAGCTCCCTCTAGTATCATAGAAGTAATTCTCTGATGTCTTGACATGTGTCTTATCATCCAGTCCCAGCTCATGACTGGGGCTGAATTACTGACGTCATGACAGTTTATGTAAGCACTCCAGTGCATGAGCACAATTATCACAGTGTGATATTTTTCACAAACCCACCGATATCCACCCATGAACATCGACCTTGCAGTCGTGGGATGGCTTGCGTGCCTCAACAACACAGATAGCCATAGCATAGGCGCAACCCCAACAGAGAGCTATCTGTTGAGATGCCAGAAGAGGGGCAGCAGCTTTTCCAGGGGCACAGTCTGGATGACTGAGTAAGCTGGTCTTCTAGCGTCAACAAACATGGGCTTGTTGTCTGTAAATGGTTGAAAGCAAGGGGAAACTACAGCCGTAATTTTTTTTAAATGATGATGGCATCTGCTTGGGTAAAATACTCTGTATGTAAAATAGTCTCTCATTCGGATATCCGGGCGGGCAGTACTCAGGAGGATGTCGTCATCAGGAGGTCAGAGCATGGAATGTTAGATTCCTTAATCGGGCAGACAGGTTAGAAAATTTAAAAGGGGAAATAGACAGTATCAGGTTAGATATACTGGGGATTAATGATGTTCGATGGTGGGAGGAACAGGACTTCTGCCCAGATGAGTACAGGGTTATAAATACATAACCAAATAGGGTAATGAAGGAGTGGCTTTATTAAAGAATAAGAAAATAGGAGGGCGGGTAAACTACTATGAACAGCATAGTGGATGTATTTTCGTTGCCAAGATAGACATAAAGCCAACACCCATCGCAGTGGTACAAGTTTATATGCCAACTAGCTCTTCAGCTGATGGAGAGATCGGAGACATGTATAATGAGATAAAAGAAATTATTCAGATTGTTAAGGCAGACCAAAACTTAATTGTGATGGGGCTTGAGTTCGATAGTAATAAAAGGAAGAGAAGGAAAATTAATAGCTGAATGTGGACTAGAGGAAAGGAGTGAAAGAGGAAGCTGCACGATAGAATTTTGCACAGAGCATTATTTAATCATCTCCAACACTTGGTTTAAGTATCATGAAAGAAGGCTGTATACGTAGAAGAGAACTGGAGACGCCAGAAGGTTTCAGACTAATTATGTAATGGTATGACAGAGATTTCGGAACCAGATTTTAAACTGTGAGACATTTCTAGGAGTAGATGTCGACTCTGAGCTGCAGATGAAAACCAAATAACTTAAAAAGTGGTAAGAAATTAAAGAGATGGGACATGGATAAGTTTAAAGAACGGGAGGTTGTTGATAGCTTCAGAGGGTGTATTAGGCAACGATTGATTGAAACAGCAGAGAAAAATACAGTTGAGGACGAATGGATAAATTTGAGAGATGAAATAGATAAAAGACAAGGTATAGTTGAAATCATTGGATGTAACGGGAGGTACTGAATTTAATTTACGAAAGGAGAAAACATAAAAAAGCAGAAAATGAAGCAATCGAAAGGGAATACAAACGTCTTAAAAATGACAGTGACAAGAAATGCAAAAAGGCTAAGTAGGAATGGCTAGAAAACAAATGTAAGGGTGTAGAAACATTTATCAATAAGGAAATATAGATATTGCCTACAGGAAAATTATAGAGACCTTTGGACAAAAGAGAAGCAGCTGTATGAATATGAAGAGCTCAGATGGAAAACCAGTACTGCGCAAAGAAGGGGAAGCTGAAAAGTGGAGTTATTATATATAGGGGGCTATACAAGGGAGATGAACTTGAAGGTAATGTGATAGAAAAGGAAGAGGTCGTAGATGAAGATGAGATGGGAGATACGACACTGTGAGAAGAATTTGGCAGAGCACTGAAAGACCTAAATCGAAACAAGGTGCCTGAAGAAGAACGATTGATATCCTAGGAAGATCCAGCCATAATAAAACTATTGCCCCTGCTATGCAAGATATATGAGAAAAGCGAAATACCCTCAGACTTCAAGAAGAATTTAATAATTCCATTCCACTCAAATCAGGTGCTGACAGGTGTGAACAATCCAAAACTATCAGTCATGGTTGCAGAATACTAACACGAATTCTTCACAGAAGAATGGAAAACTGGTAGAAGCCGACCTGGGCAAATCAATTTGGATTTCAGAGAAATGTAGGAACAAGCAAGGGAATACGGACCCTACATCTTACCTTAGAAAATAGGTTGAAGAAAGACATTCTGCAAATAGGCTGTTTAGGTTATTATGTTGGTAACGCCACGTAGTGCTCTGTATGAAAATCGTTGACTGCGCTGTTTGCAGTCTGTGGCTGATTGGATTCATTGTTGGAATATTCGCTAGTGTAGCGTTGGGCAGTTGGATGTGAACAGCGCGTAGCGTTGGGCTGTTGGAGGTGAGCCGCCAGCAGTGGTGGATGTGGGGAGAGAGATGCCAGAGTTTTGAGAGGTTACTATGAGCGGACGATCTGGACGTGTGTACGTCAGAAAAAGGAAATTTGTAAGACTGGATGTCATCAACTGATATATATATTATGACTTTTGACCACTATTAACGTAAATACATTGTTATCTATCAAAGTCTTTCATTTGCTAACTATGCCTATCAGTAGTTAGTGCCTTCAGTAGTTAGAACCTTTTATTTAGCTGGCAGTATTGGCGATCGCTGTATTGCAGTAGTTCGAGTAACGAAGATTTTTGTGAGGTAAGTGATTCATGAAAGGTAAAGGTTATTGTTAATCAGGGCCATTCTTTTGTAGGGATTATTGAAAGTCAAATTGCGTGGCGCTAAAAATATTGTGCGTCAGTTTAGTGATGATCAGAATAAGTAAAGAGAGAACTATCTGAGTACGTTCAGTTTTGGTCAGCTGTTTGAAAATCAAACAAGGTAAGAGTTTTTCCAGCACTGTCATTCTTTACATTCAAAGGAGAAGTTTCAATTCCTATGGTTATAGCATTTGGAAGAAAATGGTTTTGGCAGTGTTGACTGGATTACTTAAATCAAGGGACGCTGAGGCAATTAGATTAGGAAACGAGACACTAAAAGTAGTAAATGAAATTTGCTATTTGGTTAGTAAAATAACTGATGATGGCCGAAGTAAAGAGAATGTAAAATGTAGATTGGCAAAAGCAAGAAAAGACATTCTGAGAAAGAGAAATTTGTTAACATCGAATATAGATTGAAGTGTTACAAAATCTTTTCTGAAGGTATTTGTGAGGAGTGTAGCTATGTATGCAAATGAAACATGGACGATATACACTTTAGACAAGAAGACAATGGAAGATTTGAAATGTGCTGCTACAGAATAATTCTGAAGAATAGATCGGTAGATCGTGTAACCAATGAGGAATTACTGGACAGAACTGGTAAGAAGACAAATTTGTGGCACAACATGACTAAATGAAGGAATCACTTGATATGACACATTGTGAGACATCAAGGGATCATCAATTTAGTAGTGAAGGGAAGTATGGGAGGTAAAAATCGTTGGAGGGGACCAAGAATGAATACATTAAGGTCACTGAAAAAGATGTAAGTTGTTGTAGTTATCCGGAGATGAAGAAGCTTGCACAGGTTAGAGTAACATGGAGAGCTGATTCCAACCAGCCTTGAGACTGAAAACAACAATCTGACGTCCTACATTAAAAAAATAGCACACTGCAACAAATATTTAGCAAGTCTTTGAGGAACTCCCCTGCATTACTGGTGAGTTAAAAAATAATGATATCACTGCCATGTTGGAAATTGGATATTTGTGGTAAGATCTTACGGGGCCAAACTGCTGAGGTCATCGGTCCCTAAGCTTACACAGTACTTAATCTAACGTAAACTAACGTACCCTAGGGACGACACACACACACCCATGCCCGAGGGAGGACTCGAACCTCCGGCGGGGGAGCCGCGCGGACCGTGCAAGACACCCGAGACCGCGCGGCTCACTGTCATGTTGCCTTCAAGGAGTATGACCCTATAGGATTGTAGTGGACTTGTAAATAATGACAGAAAAATCTGAGTATGTACACGCACAATGTATCGGCCAATTTTAAACTGTAAGGAATTACCGCCACCACCACTGGTATTACACTGGAATGGTAGGCACTTTATTTGAAGCAAATTAAAAATGCAAGATGGAGAGGCACGTATCATCGTATCTATGGTCAAGCATGACTCTGCAAATCGCTGGTTCAGAGCATAGTGCCATCAGACGTCGACCACCACTGAGTACCTCAAATGGTTCAAATGGCTCTGAGCACTATGGGACTTAACTGCTGTGGTAATCAGTCCCCTACAACTTAGAACTACTTAAACATAACGAACCTAAGGACATCACACACATCCATGCCCGAGGCAGGATTCGAACCTGCGGCCGTAGCGGTCGCGCGGTTCCAGACTGTAGCGCCTAGAACCGCTCGGCCACTCCGGTACTGAGTACCTGTACGGTAGCTTGCTCTCTGCCACACACCTCTGTGTCTCGTGTATATATATCATAACAGATTTCGGCTGGGGAGCCATACTTTGCTGGATATATATGGTGAATCGTCTAAAACTCGCACCGCAAATATTGCGGAAATGGAAAGTACTATTGACGTGCTGTTTTCACAGAATGGATTGGTAGTCAGAGGCTCGTCTTGTTAGCCAATCGACAGATGTTAATAATAGTTAAAAAGTGTGTTTTTGTGCAAACATACACATTTTTAAATGGAACAATGCCTACTGACATTGACAAATTAAACGTAGAGTAAATCAGAATGTCAGCAGTGTTTGTTGCAGGTTTCTAGTGCGAGTCGTTTACGAGATATGGTATTTTGAAAAATTCTCGCACCGACACTTGTACAATACCTGTGGTAGCACACATTAAAGAGCTGTGGAAGCATATACTAAAGAACAACACAAGTGCATACACTAGTTATGTGGATTCTGACCAGTAACGAGACAACTGACCGTAACAGGTTGTGTTCAAAATGACCACTGACAGCAGCAATACACGCTTCCAGTCTGGCACGAAACAACTGCTCCATAAGTGCTCAAATTTCAGCGGTTATGTCCGAGCACGGTGCAGTAAAATATCGTTGTGTATCATTAGATGTAGTTGGTATATCCTCGGAGACAGCATCTTTCAGATTTCCCCATAGAAAAAAGCCGTCGGGTGTCAAATCCGGGGAACGGGCCGGCCAACGTAAAGGTCCGCCATCACGTTGGTACCGCACGTTCCTTCTAGTCTGCAAAGAAACGTATTCTAGCATTCGTTGAAGATGATCTGTTAGGAGGCTGTGATACTTGTTCGATGTTCCGTCCGTTACGGCCTAAAGTCAAGCGCCGGCGCTCGAGTTGGGAACGACAGAGGAGAGATGGCTGTGAGAAGACGTCAGCCAATCGCACGCTGTCCATAACGAGAAGGCGACAGCAGCGGCCCCTACCTGCAGAGCACAAAAGTGCGGCGACCGACTGGCGACACCCCAGTCCCGTAGCAGCGTCAGCTCTAGTTACTTCGCTTGTACTCTTTATGTAACGCCGACTTGCAGTTACCTATACTGAAGAAGATTGCTTATTTTGTATGTCGCCCTTTGCTTGCGACACGTCTCTGTAATTGCAAAAGTTAAGTATTGTAATTATCATTTTGTAATGAAATCATTAATACGATTTGTTCGAATGTTTGTTTAGCGAAGCGAGAATGCAGGCTTCCCAGACACCACACCGTCTATGAAAAAGGGGCCAATTAGCTGATTGTTCACCATCCCGCACTACACGTTTACACTCCGTGGACGCTGAGTTCCACTTGACGAAGCTAACGAGGATGTTAGCAGACCAACAGCGCATATTTCGGCGGTTTACCTGGTCATGATTGGTAAATGTGGCTTCATCACTAAACATAATACATGATACATTTGGAGTATCCTTTCTTAATGCCTATGTTCAGAAGTTAACACGATTCTCGTAATCATTTCCGTGCAGCTGTTGTTGGAGAGAGATGTGACAAGAATAGAACCTAGGTCGTTGGAGAATGCACAGGACACTTGCCTGACTCAAGTCACTTCCTCGAGCGATTGTGCGGGAGCTAATGTGCGGATCAGTTGCAACAGCAGCAAGAACATCAATTTTTCCCTCTTCCAGCCTCACTTGTTTACTTCCATTACGTTTTCTTGGTGTTACACTAACACTTTCAAGTAACTGGTTGAAGAGGTTGTTAAATAATTGCCGAGATGGTTGACATCTTTTGGGATATCTTGCCGCATTCGACGTACAAGAACAAACTGCTTTCTTCCTACTTTCTCCTTGTCGGCTTTCCTGCGTTTGTAAATCCCATCATCCACCCACGACCTGTTGCTCGGACTGTCCCACTGACCGATTAGCAAGTCGCAGTGCACTCGGGTAAATACACAAGCACACTGTAAGAAAACATAAAAACATAGTACCTAGTAACTATGTAGGTTTAATGGCACAAACAAGTGTCGGTGTGGAAACTTTTCAAAATACGATATCACGTGAATGACTAGCGCTAGAATCCTGCAATAAACACCAATGACATTCTAATTTACTTTTAGTGTGTTAATGTCAATAAGCATAGTTCCTTTTAAAAAGTGCATGTTTGCACAAAAAACAACCTTGCTAAGTGTTATTGCAATCTGTTAATTGGCTAGCAGTGGGAGCCACCCACTACCAATCCATTCTGTGAAAATCGCACAACAATAGCGCTTTTCATTTCTGCAATGTTTGCTGTGGAAGTTTTAGGTGATTCACCCTACACACACACACACACACACACACACACACATCTAATATATATATATATATATATATATAGGGTGAGTCACCTAACGTTACCGCTGGATATATTTCGGAAACCACATCAAATACTGACGAACCGATTCCACAGACCGAACGTGAGGAGAGGGGCTGGTGTAATTGTTTAATACAAACCATACAAAAATGCACGGAAGTATGTTTTTTAACACAAACCTACGTTTTTTTAAATGGAACCACGTTAGTTTTGTTAGCACATCTGAATATATAAACAAATACGTAATCAGTGCCGTTTGTTGCATTGTAAAATGTTAATTACATCCGGAGATATTGCAACCTAAAGTTGACGCTTGAAACCTCCGACGTTCAGCTGCGTGTTGTAACAAACACGGGCCACGGTCGGCGAGCAGCATCTGCTGGGACATGTTTACGATGACGACCGTGTTTACGAGTGTGGCTGTAGTGCACTGTTGTGGTTTGGTCTAGCTGTCGCAATGTCCGCATGTAGCGCTTGCTGCTGTTGTTATTCTGTATTCGTCTCCGCACGCAGACCAACTGTAGTACACCGTGTTACCAGACGTCTGTGATAGTGTAGTGTTGTAGGAACTGTGACCATGGTGAACTCGAACTCTGAAAAGGCGGAGGTGATACTCAACTATGGCGAGTTTCGACGAAATGCAGCTGAAGCCTGCAGGGTGTATGCAGAACGGTACCCGGACAGAGAGCATCCAACGTGCCGCACATTGCAAAACATCTACCGCCAACTGTATGCAACAGGTATGGTCGTAGCACGCAAACGGGTCCGTAACAGGCCCGTCACAGGAGAAGCAGGTGCAGTTGGTGTGTTAGCTGCTGTTGCCATGAATCCACACGTGAGTACACGGGACATTGCGAGAGCCGGTGGACTGAGTCAAAGTAGTGTCATGCGCATACTGCATCGTCACCGCTTTCACTCGTTTCATGTGTCGCTACATCAGCAATTACATGGTGATGGCTTTAATCATCGAGTGCAATTCTGTCAATGGGCATTAACAGAGAATGCGTTGCAGTTCTACCTGTTTACCGATGAAGCGGGTTTCACAAACCACGGGGCAGTGAATCTACGGAACATGCATTACTGGTCCGTGGACAATCCTCGCTGGCTCAGGCAGGTAGAGCGACAGCGACTGTTGACTGTAAATGTATGGTGCGGAATCATTGGCGACCACCTCATTGGTCCTCACTTCATTGCAGGGGCCCAAACAGCTGCAACATACATCGCGTTTCTACAGAATGATCTGCCAACGTTGCTCGAAAATGTCCCACTGGAAACGCGTCGACGTATGTGGTATCAGCATGATGGTGCACCTGCACATTCCGCAATTAACGCTATGGTGACCCTTGACAGGATGTTCGACGGGCGTTTCATAGGACGTGGAGGACGCATAAATTGCCCAGCACGTTCTCCTGATCTTACACCTCTGGACTTCTTTCTGTGGGGTACGTTAAAGGAGAATGTGTACCGTGATGTGCCTACAACCCCAGAGGAAATGAAACAACGTATTGCGGCAGCCTGCGGCGACATTACACCAGATGTACTGCGCGTGTACGACATTCATTACGCCAGAGATTGCAATTGTGTGTAGCAAATGAAGGTCAGCACATTGAACATCTATTGGGCTGACATGTCGGGACACACTCTATTCCACTCCGTAATTGAAAACGGAAACCACGTGTGTACGTGTACCTCACCCCTCATGGTAATGTACATGTGCGTCAGTGAAAAAGACCAATAAAAAGGTGTTAGCATGTGGACGTAATGTGCTGTTCCAGTCTCTTCTGACCCTAAGGTCCATCACCGTTCCCTTTGGATCCCTACGTAATTCGGTGCTCTCCGATACACACTATCGAACAGCGGAGGAGTGGTTCTCAAGTGTCAACTTTAGGTTACAATATCTCCGGATGTGATTAACATTTTACAATGCAACAAACGGCACTGATTACGTATTTGTTTATATGTTAAGATGTGCTAACAAAACTAACGTGGTTCCATTTTAAAAAACGTAGGTTTGTGTTAAAAAACATACTTCCGTGCATTTTTGTATGGTTTGCATTAACCAGTTACACTAGCCCCTCTCCTCACGTTCGGTCTGTGGAATCGATTCGTCAGTATTTGATGTGGTCTACGAAATATATCCAGCGGTAATGTTAGGTGACTCACTCTATATATACAGGGTTATTACAAATGATTGAAGCGATTTCACAGTTCTACAATAACTTTATTATTTGAGATATTTTCACAATGCTTTGCACACACATACAAAAACTCAAAAAGTTTTTTTAGGCATTCACAAATGTTCGATATGTGCCCCTTTAGTGATTCGGCAGACATCAAGCCGATAATCATGTTCCTCCCACACTCGGCGCAACATGTCCCCATCAATGAGTTCGAAAGCATCGTTGATGCGAGCTCGCAGTTCTGGCACGTTTCTTGGTAGAGGAGGTTTAAACACTGAATCTTTCACATAACCCCACAGAAAGAAATCGCATGGGGTTAAGTCGGGAGAGTGTGGAGGTCATGACATGAATTGCTGATCATGATCTCCACCACGACCGATCCATCGGTTTTCCAATCTCCTGTTTAAGAAATGCCGATGATCATGATGGAAGTGCGGTGGAGCACCATCCTGTTGAAAGATGAAGTCGGCACTGTCGGTCTCCAGTTATGGCATGAACCAATTTTCCGGCATGTCCAGATACACGTGTCCCGTAACGTTTTTTTTGCAGAAGAAAAAGGGGCCGTAAACTTTAAACCGTGAGATTGCACAAAACACGTTAACTTTTGGTGAATTGCGAATTTGCTGCACGAAAGCGTGAGGATTCTCTACCGCCCAGATTCGCACATTGTGTCTGTTCTCTTCACCATTAAGAAAAAATGTTGCTTCATCACTGAAAACAAGTTTCGCACTGAACGCATCCTCTTCCATGAGCTGTTGCAACCGCGCCGAAAATTCAAAGCGTTTGACTGTGTCATCGGGTGTCAGGGCTTGTAGCAATTGTAAACGGTAAGGCTTCTGCTTTAGCCTTTTCCGTAAGATTTTCCAAACCGTCGGCTGTGGTACGTTTAGCTCCCTGCTTGCTTTATTCGTCGACTTCCGCGGGCTACGCGTGAAACTTGCCCGCAAGCGTTCAACCGTTTCTTCGCTCACTGCAGGCCGACCCGTTGATTTCCCCTTACAGAGGCATCCAGAAGCTTTAAACTGCGCATACCATCGCCGAATGGAGTTAGCAGTTGGTGGATCTTTGTTGAACTTCGTCCTGAAGTGTCGTTGCACTGTTATGACTGACTGATGTGAGTGCATTTCAAGCACGACATACGCTTTCTCGGCTCCTGTCGCCATTTTGTCTCACTGCGCTCTCGAGCGCTCTGGCGGCAGAAACCTGAAGTGCGGCTTCAGCCGAACAAAACTTTATGAGTTTTTCTACGTATCTGTAGTGTGTCGTGACCATATGTCAATGAATGGAGCTACAGTGAATTTATGAAATCGCTTCAATCATTTGTAATAGCCCTGTATATATATATATATATATATATATATATTGAACCACCCTGTATATACAGGGTGGTCCAAAAGTCCGGATACACCCTGATAAAGTCCAAATGGAGTATCAAACAAGGAAACTGAGTCCCTACACACGAGGAACGGGAAGGGGGAAACTTCATAATCTATACCACCAACATGGCGGCCATCTTGAAAGCCACCATCTTGAATTCAACTCAAAAATTTCAAATGGGAATGTGGTCATGTGACATATCAAACAGATAGATAATTTCACCAGAAAAACAATGCCGTTGTTATTTTAAACACGTCTTTATTCATTCTTGGGCTATAGCCAATTACTTGTGGCAGCAGTGGAACGCTCGGCAGCGTGAGTATTACGTACTGAGAAGTCATAAAATGGAGTCTGAAACGGTGCAAAGTGACTATCCCATGCCTGATGTGTTACATGTGTTTAACTGTTAGGTATCATTTACTCATGCTAACGTTTTAATCATTGTTTCCTTATTTGCAGGTTACAAAATGTCCTTAACACATAGAGAACGCATTGAAATCATCTTGATATCAGGAGAAAGAAGCACATGCGTCATTGCTGAGGATTTCAACAGTCGTCACCCAACCAGGCATCCTATCACTCACAGTGCAGTTGCCAAGCTTTTGCCCAAATTCCGGGCAACAGGTTCTGTCGCAGATAAACCTAAGGCTGGAAGACCAAATCCGCAACAACTGTGAGCGTGTTGGCATCATTTAGAAAGAGTCCGCAACGGAGTACTCGTCGCCTGTCACAAGAATGTGGGGTTAGCCGTACCTGCATACTGCGAATTTTATCGCAGCACAAATGGCACCCGTACAAAATTCAGCTGCTCTAACACCTGTACGAGGATGTCCCAGAGTGTCGGGTACAGTACGCAGCAGTTGCAGATAAACCCATGTTTCCCCTATCAGGTGCTGTACAGTGGTGAAGCCAATTTCTTTATCAATGGTGAAGTGAACAAGCAGAATCACAGATACTGGTCCGACACAAATCCGCACTGGATTGATGCTTCCTTAAGGGTCAACTCATAAAAAGTGATGGTCTGGTGTGATGCGTGGGGTACCAAAATCATTGGACCTTTTTATTATTGATGGTACATTAACAGCCAATGGTTATCTGAGGTTATTGGATGAAGAAGTGTTTCCCTAGTTGTTAACGGAGGACGGGACATTTCCAGAATTCTTCCAGCACGATGGAGCCCCACCACATTATGGGCACAATGTGCGAGCATACCTGGATGTACAGTTCCCACAAAAGTGGATTGGTCGTAGGGGTGCTGTGGAGTGGCCACCATGTTCGCCAGATTTGGCTCCTTTGGATTTTTATCTTTGGGGTCATGTCAAAGCACTGATTTATTCTGTGAAAATACGTTATTTGCATCATATAAAGCAGCGCATTGTTGACGCATGTGGTCAAATTCAGCCAGATGTGTTGGTCAAAGTTCTACAGGACTGGGTTCGGAGGATAGCATTAACAATCCAACATAATGGACAACATATCGAGCCATTCCTATGACTGTTGGTGGTCTTTTGGAACTGTGTAACATCGGTGTAATGTCTCTTTGGTACATAACACAAATGCTACCGAGCGTCCCACGCTGCCACATGTAACTGGCTGTAACCAGAGAACGAATAAAGCTATGTTTAAAATAAAAATGGCATTGTTTTTGTGGTGAAATTCTCTATCTGTTTGATATATCACATGACCACATTCCCCTTTGTAATTTTGGAGTTGAATCCAAGATGGCAGCTTTCAAGATGGCCGCCATGTTGGTGGGATAGCCTATAAAGTTTCCCCCTTCCCGTTCCTCTTGTGTAGGGACTCTGTTCTGTCTCGGTGCCAGTGATGGCCGTGTGTTGGTTACAAGAAGGCCAGTTGAAGGCTAGCTACTAACCAGTCGGCATGCTAGACACACTGGACCTATACCTGGAGCAATGGTCTGGGGTGTGATTTCGTATGACAGCAGGAGCATTCTCATGGGTATTCCACGCTCCCTGGCTACAAATCTGTACGACAACGTTGTGATTCGACCTGTTGTGCTGGCATTCATGAACAGCATGCCAGGAGGTGTCTTCTAACAGGATAACGCTCGCCCACATGCCGCTTTTGTAACCCAACATGCTCTACAGTGTGGCCTGTTGCCTTCGCCTGCTTGATCATCATATCTGTCTCCAGACAAGCACATATGGGACATCATCGGACGACAACACAATGCGTGCACGTTTGCATGCTTGCATTTAACTTTCTGGCAGCTACACCGGTTACTGACGTACCAGAATTTCACATTTGCAGTGGCTTATATCGTACTTACATTAACCTGTGATTTTGCAATGTTAATCACTTAAATGTGTTATGTAGACAAATGTATTCCTGAAATTTCGTTACTCTATGTTAATCACTTTTTGGTGTTCCGATTTTATGTATGTTTCGTCAGCTGATCACTGGCTACACAAAACAACATACCTTTACAAATGAAAGAACCTATGTATTTTTTTATTTGTGCTATATATTTTCTATCAATGGTCTAATGTGTTGATGTATTCAATCGTTTGAGTTATATACAAATTGCCTTGTACTATTGTCTATCATATATATATGTATATACATATATATATATATATATATATATATATATATATATATATATATATATATATATATATATTATGTATATCGAGAGAGAGAGAGAGAGATAGAGATAGAGATAGATATCTAGTTGCCCACGGCTAACATGTGTTAACTCACTGAATTCACTTGCCTTGGCCACCGGTAACATTTGACCATCGTCCACACAACTGGTAGATGAGAGGGAGTGAGATGGGGTATAGTCGCTCTTTTCTTTCCACCTGATAAGGCTAAATGCTATGATAACACTCCTACCTCCAGCTACTGGAAGCCAATAGGCCGTATCCTATTGAAGCAGCCAGCAGAGCAGAATGCAGTCTGTATTAACTGATTTAGTAACCTTTATTACATGTCCCTCTAATTCCCAGTACTATTTCCAGTAATCAGCCATTATTAAAATCATTACATCACAAGTGGGCAGTTGCTGTTCAGTGTACTAATCCCTGATTATTTTCCTAAAACTCATTCCACAGCTACGAAATTGGTGAGTTTTTAAGGTTTCCCTATGACAGCGAAAACCGTTATAGGTTCCCCTCTCTCGGTGAAACCGAAGATGTAGACCATAGCAAGTGTTCGTGCCTTGGGTGCTGGAAACACTTTAATGTCCGTATACATTAATTTCTTGGTGTTTATTTCGTTAACACTCACTGATTTTAACTTTATACGTTCCCACAGACCTGTAATTTTGTGGTAAAGTACTGTTAAGCGCTGGGTGTGTCAACTACACCACGGCGCTGGCAGTATGGATAACTTATGAGTTTTAGTTTGTGATGATGAGATGCTGTCAGGATTAGATCATTTACAAACATATATGCCACTGAGCGTGTCTACGAGCTCATGGATCTGATGGTGAGATCCACCCATACCGTCTTCCAGTTTTAATTAGGAATCTTCTCCAAAACATACCTTGCGGTTTGTAAAACCTGAGGTATAGTTGCTGGCATCTGTCTGAAAGATATGTAGTCTGCCACGATACTCCATGCAGTCTTTAGTAAATCTGACCGATCTGCAAGCTGTTTCAGTATATTTGTTAGGTTTCTCACCCCAAGTGGTGAAGATTTTGTCTCACAATCTGTTAAGCCTAAGCCGCCGGCTGCATGTGATTTCGTCAGCTGATCCCTGGCTACACAAAACATACCTTTACAAATGAATGAACTTACGTATTTTTTTTTATTTCTGCTATATACACTCCTGGAAATGGAAAAAAGAACACATTGACACCGGTGTGTCAGACCCACCATACTTGCTCCGGACACTGCGAGAGGGCTGTACAAGCAATGATCACACGCACGGCACAGCGGACACACCAGGAACCGCGGTGTTGGCCGTCGAATGGCGCTAGCTGCGCAGCATTTGTGCACCGCCGCCGTCAGTGTCAGCCAGTTTGCCGTGGCATACGGAGCTCCATCGCAGTCTTTAACACTGGTAGCATGCCGCGACAGCGTGGACGTGAACCGTATGTGCAGTTGACGGACTTTGAGCGAGGGCGTATAGTGGGCATGCGGGAGGCCGGGTGGACGTACCGCCGAATTGCTCAACACGTGGGGCGTGAGGTCTCCACAGTACATCGATGTTGTCGCCAGTGGTCGGCGGAAGGTGCACGTGCCCGTCGACCTGGGACCGGACCGCAGCGACGCACGGATGCACGCCAAGACCGTAGGATCCTACGCAGTGCCGTAGGGGACCGCACCGCCACTTCCCAGCAAATTAGGGACACTGTTGCTCCTGGGGTATCGGCGAGGACCATTCGCAACCGTCTCCATGAAGCTGGGCTACGGTCCCGCACACCGTTAGGCCGTCTTCCGCTCACGCCCCAACATCGTGCAGCCCGCCTCCAGTGGTGTCGCGACAGGCGTGAATGGAGGGACGAATGGAGACGTGTCGTCTTCAGCGATGAGAGTCACTTCTGCCTTGGTGCCAATGATGGTCGTATGCGTGTTTGGCGCCGTGCAGGTGAGCGCCACAATCAGGACTGCATACGACCGAGGCACACAAGGCCAACACCCGGCATCATGGTGTGGGGAGCGATCTCCTACACTGGCCGTACACCACTGGTGATCGTCGAGGGGACACTGAATAGTGCACGGTACATCCAAACCGTCATCGAACCCATCGTTCTACCATTCCTAGACCGGCAAGGGAACTTGCTGTTCCAACAGGACAATGCACGTCCGCATGTATCCCGTGCCACCCAACGTGCTCTAGAAGGTGTAAGTCAACTACCCTGGCCAGCAAGATCTCCGGATCTGTCCCCCATTGAGCATGTTTGGAAATGGATGAAGCGTCGTCTCACGCGGTCTGCACATCCAGCACGAACGCTGGTCCAACTGAGGCGCCAGGTGGAAATGGCATGGCAAGCCGTTCCACAGGACTACATCCAGCATCTCTACGATCGTCTCCATGGGAGAATAGCAGCCTGCATTGCTGCGAAAGGTGGATATACACTGTACTAGTGCCGACATTGTGCATGCTCTGTTGCCTGTGTCTATGTGCCTGTGGTTCTGTCAGTGTGATCATGTGATGTATCTGACCCCAGGAATGTGTCAATAAAGTTTCCCCTTCCTGGGACAATGAATTCACGGTGTTCTTATTTCAATTTCCAGGAGTGTATTTTCTATCAATGGGTATGACATGGTCTAATGTGTTGATGTATTCAATCCTTTGAATTATATACAAATTGCCTTGTACTATTCTCTATCAGATCACCTCTTAGTTTATCTACCATTTCTTTGTAACTGACGTCAATTCGGTCATGTACGTCTTTCTTTAGTTTCGTACCCTACACCCCCGTTTCATCATATTCAGTAAATGATGTAGAGTAGGATGGCCGCTTTCATTGAGCCACAATAGGTATGCTTCATAACTGCTCATAGTTGCCCCCACTGCTTGCTTATAAACCTCCATTATGTCCGAGATTTTCATGTTGTCTTGGGATTCCGTAACTATTACAGCGCCATCATCAATGCAGGCATTGACAGTGAACTGTCATGTGTTACTTGTAGTCCTGGTATGTAGGTGCTGACCATATGGATTAATGGTTCTAAAGAGATGACAAACAGTGCCACTGATTATGGGCAATCTTTGTGACAGAACGTTGGATTTGGAATTATTCCACAAGATGTCTGTTTGTTTGCACATTGGAAACCGTTTGGTACTAATTTGGCAACAGTAAGTCTGTTGTTGCTTGTGTAAATCTGGAATGTTATAACATTAAAACCACAGTGAATTATTTAAGCAAATAAATACACTGTTGCTACAAAGTGGAAGCAGGCGACGTTAACATAGGTCGACTGCCCGGACCATAAGCTGGAGAGAATGTTTTTCGGCACAATACAGTCAATGAAATAAGAATATTACCAAATTAGGATAGCTTCCTTTTGAGTGTAAAATGTACATGTACCACTACAATCATACTGAAGCTTAACTAGTGCAGTAATAAGAACACACTAAAATTGGCAGGTATAGTAGTACACCATACAGACAATCGTGACTGGGGAAAGATTATAAACTGTGTTATATCTTCCTATAGATTTTAGTTATTTGCATGTGAATTATAAACTATGTGGAACTCTAAATTACAAATCCAGTTCCATTCCTCTGCTGGAGTGCCGGCTATCGATCATAAGAAAATAACATCTCAAAACAGGAGGGGTTGTATTTGCTATAGAAGACTAGAGTTTTAATGGACCATTCGTTAATGGCAGTATGCAGTACCGAACGGCAATACTCTACTAAAGAGATGACGGACAGGTATATTTTAGACTATCTCTTGGTAGAAATCTATGTTACATATCCGATTGCATTGCTCTGCTCGAGTACTGGCTATTCTTCATAACCAAATTGCATTTCAATACCTGGGAGGGTGCAATTTGAACATTCTAACGCAAATCATTCAGAAGTTATGACGATTTTATTTCATGTAGTTCAATAATTGTCACCCTGTAGAAAACGTTAATGAAAGAAAAAAATCTTGTGATAAATTAGGTATTAACATTCTACCACCCCAAAATCTGAGTCAATTAAGGAGTTTTACGTCGGAGAGCCAACATGCATCACAATGGGTTTGCAGTATTTTTTATTTTCTTAAAAGAACTTGACCTTAACTTATTATTTCCTTTCATATATCTTTCAATGCAACCAAACGCTGCATAAGATATCACCACTGTAATAAAGAAAGATTTACTACAAATGCTGTAATTAAGACAAAGATAAACTGAACAATATTCCAGTATTCCGCTAATAGCTGCCGCCACTAATCACCTGACGGAGATGTCTGTTTCAATATAATGACGTCATGCACGGTCTGTATCACCTATGGTCTAAGCCATGCATGATCTGAGCTGTTGCGGGAAAAGGAGGGGCGGGGGAGGGACTGATGTTAGTCTCGTGCTGGATGACGAAATAGTTTCCACATTTCACGACAAATGCGCCAGGGTGCACTTGCTACCATTACATGTTCCACCTTTTCTTCATACTGATACGTCTGTCAGAGCAGCGGAGCAGGATACGAGTTTTGCTTGTGAAGATCTAGATACGAAATGTGGCCAGGAACTGACGCACAGTGACCAAACGGGCAACAGAGTTTGCCACAGGTCTCCCCTGTAATGAAGTTGAGAGTCATACTGGCAGGCTGTTATACAGCATCTTTGAAGCGAGCGGCTATCACATACAGATTATCTTGCTGCACAGTGGTACAAACATGGCAGAAAACGGACCTGGATATACATCCCATTGTTGGGTTTTGCTACCTTTGTTCTCCTTGGAAGCATAAGATGTGATTTCAGGTGATCTCTAAACTCTGTTACCATTAGACACGATTGCAGGATGGAGAAAAACAACCTGATGATAAGGTCGGAGTAAGGTAGTGGAAGTGTAATCAAGTGAAACTTTCCAGGTAACTGTAGATTGGTAATGCAACGTTGTAGAACTTGTGATATACCAAGATATCATGTTTTTAAATAAAATTCACTTTAAATAAAAAATCTTTCGAAGCCTCTGTTTCTATTAAAGATTTTAATGCCACATTGGTTTGGGGATACAGTCCAATCAACGAATGAATATTAGGGGAAAGAAATCGTGTATTCTCAAGTTTTTATACACTGGTAGGAAAGACTGTCATAAGTAACATACTAAAAATCCTCACCCGTAGGGGGGGCGGCATTTAAAGATCACTTTTTTACGTTTTTCTTGAATAACTCGAAAACCGCTGCTTCTAGAGAAAATTTTTCCTAGTACAAAATTAAACTCCATTAAATTTTCTACAAAAATGGTCCTATTCATTTTTTCTCTAGGACTAATAGTATCCACGTTGCAGGGGATGGAAAAAAAAAACAATTACTGATTACTAAAACTAAAATTTTAATGTTATATGAACAAATATTAAAGGTGTTTACCACGTCTAAGGGACTGATGACCTCAGATGTTAAGTCCCATGGTGCTTAGAGCCATTCTGAAAAAAATGGTTCAAACGGCTCTAAGCACTATGGGACTTAACATCCGAGATCATCAGTCCCCTAGACTTAGAACTACTTAAACCTAACTAACATAAGGACATCATACACATCCATGCCCGAGGCAGGATTCGAACCTGCGACAGTAGCAGCAGCGCGGTTCCGGGTTGAAGTGCCTAGAACCGCTAGGCCACAGCGGCTGGCAGCCATTTTGAACGATGTCGAAGTGCACTACAGCCGTATTAAAGGTAGACGCCACCGTAAAACTTCAATTTCTTTCAAACAGATTTTAATGGCTATTTCACATATTTAGAATGTTTACTCTTATCTCCTAAAACAATTCGTCTTATTCGAATTACAGGTACATCTAAGAAATATTTGAAATGCGAACTGCGCGAGTGGCCGTGGTACACTAACAGCTGTTCAAATGGCTCTGAGCACTATGGTACTTAACATCTGAGGTCATCAGTCCCCTAGAACTTAGAACTACTTAAACCTAACTAACCTAAGGACATCACACACATCCATGCCCGAGGCAGGATTCGAATCTGCGAGCGTAGCAGTCGCGCGGTTCCAGACTGAAGCGCCTAGAACGACTCGGCCACACCTGCCGGCTGACAGCTGTCATAGTGGTCAAGATAGTACCTGTCCATCAGAGACATGTATCTGATGTATTAATGGCAAGATGCACTGATGACAAGTCACAAAATGTAAATGAAACTTGCATAGTGTTACTTGGTCCACGATCGCCAAACAAACAAACAAACAAAGATACTTGTCGGTCTGGTAGGAGGTGTTTCTAGCTTCAGAATGGATGAGATGTTTGAAAATTGAAGAAAGCGGAGTCACAGAACTTCTTTATCACTCTCTCAGAAGACGATCTGCTTATCTAGAGATCAACGACGAATCAAGCAGCCCACAGGATGCTGCCTAGAGAAGGACAGATTAGAGAAAAACTCAGGCTACCCTGGTGTTGAAACTACAGGAAGACGAAGCCTTACAGGAACAGGAAGGGAAAAGTTTGGTGTTGGCGAATTTTAATGGTCATGTGTCTTGTAATTGCATCCATGTTTTAATAAAATTTTAAAACACATTATCGAAAATGAAGTTCATCTATTTTGTTATCACATTCATGTGCCGATAATTAAAGGAAATTTAAGTTCGGAACTTGAAAAATTACTGAAAGCAAATTATGAACATTCCTCATAAAAGGAATGCACAGAACTCTTAACAATGTCTTGTGAATATACCTAAAAAAATTGGGATGTTAAAATTGAGGTCTGGATACCAACAGCTGGTTTTCAAAAATACCATTAAAATCATGTTAAAAATTCAAAAATCAAAAACCAAAGAAGTTCTGGACTTCAAAGTTTGGATATTACTACATCTTAACGTGATAGTTATGATTTTAAAATTCGGTTGAAATAGCCAAAGTAGGGCAAAAGTTAAACTTTTGAGTGGAGTCTCTCTTTAAGGGACAATTTGTGTTCTGGGTGTGCTGAATCGAATATGCTTCGATTTCTTCCTATCTCTACCAACTGGAGTGAAGTGAAATTGTTTAAGATACAATGCTTCAAAGTATTTGGTATAATAGTAAGTCAATTGAGAAACAGATGACATATAACTAGTCATTTCATAATTTAATTTACTGTTGGTAACGCCTTAAATGAGAGCTCTGCATCTTATTTTGAAAATATGCAGCAGATATTGGTGTCAAACATAGCAGAAAAATCGATACAGCTTTGCTGGTTAACGATATGGCAGCTTTCAGATTCCAGTAGAAGTAGCTAATGATCAGCATTGACATAGATTCCCATTTGGATTTTTCGAAGTTTTCTATTTTTTTTTTTTTAAGTAGGGGTTACGAAATGCTTATACAAACATCGAACACCTGCAGCATCTTGTCGAAGCAGCAATTAAAGGTGATAAAGAAGTACTTCATGTCGAGTATAGGTGAAGTAGACAGGCCAATTGAGTTACCTTCTCAGCAGAATACGACACAGGTGCTAAATTTGACTTCAATTGGACAATCAGTTTGTTTCGCTCAAAGGCAATGGGAAGCTGAATTATACTAAATACTCAATCCTTGGGAACGAATGTGTTTTCAGAACTTAATTACAGCCCTTTTCTTTTATTTCTAATTAATAATTTATGAGAAAGAAATAAAATCTGCTGTTCGTTATAAATCATCCTAACATACAGAAGCTGCCATAAACAATAAGATATTAATTTCGTTACTTACTCAATTTTTAGTAAGTTTATACAATTTGTAATTCTTTTACTAAAGTCGTTCTTCTCATTTGGTTGTGCCCAAGAGTTTTTACTGACGCAAAAAATCGCAACACCAAGAAGTCACTTTGCGACACGAACGAAAGTTGGTTCGCATGTTTATACATCTGAAAGATGATGTCTCTTCTAATTTCACGGCAGTCGTGTAACAGTGGCTCTAGTAGCGCCACTATGAGGTGCAAAGCAGGTTTGCTTTAAATACACGATGGAACAGTCGTGGGCGTTAGTTACCATCGAGACTGGACGTGGTGAGTTGATGTTAGTCAAGAATGCCTTTAAGCCGACAAAGACGCCATTATGAACACCCCAATGAGCCTGAACGAGGTCGTGTAATAGGCCTGGGTGCCAGTGTGGGTTAGAAGGAGGGCTGCTGCGGGCCTACAACCAACCAGTCGGCGTGCTAGACACACTGCGATGTTACAGGAACACTTTGCAACTGTACATGATTACTGGCAGTGGTGGTCACGAGAATGTACAGTCGCAAGAAGGTCGGAATCCGGATGGCCACGTGGTAGTACTGCGAGGGACGACCGTCATGTTTGGCGTACGACTCTGGAGTATCGTACTGCATCTGCAGCAGCTGGTGATACCACAGTAACACAGCGAACTGTTACAAATTGATTACTTCAAGGATTGCTCTGAGTCAGAATTCCTGTAGCGTGCATTCCACTGACCCCCAAACCACCACCATTTGCGACTTCAGTGGTGTCAATCGAAAGCTCATTGGCGGGCAGGGTGGAGGTCTGTTGTGTTTTCTGATGAAAGCTGGTTCTGCCTGGGTGCCAATGACGGCTGAGTGTTGGTTAGAAGGAGGGCTGCTAAGGGCCTACAACTAACCAGTCGGCGTGCTAGACACACTGGACCTACACCTCGTGTAATGGTCTGGGGTGCCATTTCATATGACAGCAGGAGCACTCTCGCGGTTATCCCACGCACTCGAACTGCAAATCTGTACGTCAGTCTGGTAATCTGACCTGTTATGCTGCTATTCATGAACAGCATTCCAGGGGGTGTTTTCCAACAGGATAACGCTCGCCCACGAACCGCTGTTGTAATCCAACATGTTTTACAGAGTGTGAACGTGTTTCTGTGGCCTTCTCGATCACCAGATCTGTCTGATCTGTCTGCAATCGAGCACATGTGGGACATCATCGGACGACAACACCAGCGTCATCCACATACAGCGTTAACTGTCCCTGTATTGACTGACCGAGTACAACAGGTATGGAAAACTGATATTATATTACTATTTTAATCACTTAAATATTTTACCTAGACAAATGTATTCTCGAAATATCATTACTCTACATTAATTATTTTTTAGTGTTACGATTTTTTACAGACAGTGTATTTTCAGTTTATTAAATGAGCAGTTGTTCGGTGACCTTTTATGTAAAATACATCTATACAACTAACAGCTGAAAAATATATAAAAAAATGGTTCAAATGGCTCTGAGCACTATGGGACTTAACATCTATGGTCATCAGTCCCCTAGAACTTAGAACTACTTAAACCTAACTAACCTAAGGACAGCACACAACACCCAGCCATCACGAGGCAGAGAAAATCACTGACCCCGCCGTGAATCGAACCCGGGAACCCGCGCGTGGGAAGCGAGAACGCTACCGCACGACCACGAGATGCGGGCGAAAAATATATATAATTTGTGTGAAGTTGTCAGTGACCTTTTTAGTGTTTGTGGGAAAGGGACTGGATTGATAAATGTGTTACTTTGCTGCTGTGTATCATTAACAGTATACTGTAAAGCCGTGCAATTGTGTTTTAGTCACTTGATGGTGAATTAATGAATGGCCAGAAAGTTACTGCACTTCTCTCACCATTAATTGTGTTACTCATAGATTGTATAAATCCTTTCCATTCAGAGACTGCCTCGATTTGTAGAGTGGGCTACACTCATTGGAGCTACTTACCACACATCCACAATACGTCTCACAAGCTGGGTGTGAATATGTTTGATGGAATGGGAATGATCATGCTCAACTCTAGAACAGTAATCCGCTGTAATATATTGGTTGACTTATATTGAAATATCTGAAGTTCCATAACACCTAAGTGACCTAATTCTTTTTCAGAGGTAGTCATTTCAGATGTTGGAAGAACTGATCCGTATGCTACCCCTCATCTTGTGAAAAGTATGGCAGCAATTGATAGTGGAGACAATGAAATCAACATTGTCAAATGCATATTGTGAGACAGGCTGTTCTTTGAGGCATACAGTTGACAGCTCCACCTGTTCAACGTTTTCTACAAAACAGCTCATTTAACAACTGCAAATAAGTACTTATTTAATAAACTGAAAATAACTTCGATGTTAAGTGAAGATATTTTGTCTATTCACGTAAGAGAACTGGACAGGAAGTGCTGAGGAGTTATAGTCTACCGCAAAATTAAAAGCGAGCAGCACTCGTGATGAGGGAAGTTGCCTTTGCCGGAAGTATGCTACGGCTGCCGTGCGGGGTGGCTAACAATCAGGTTATCTTGTACCAAGAACACTGAAGCGCCAAAGAAACTGGTGTAGGCATGTGTATTCAAATACAGAGATATTTAGACAAGCAGAATACGGCACTGCGGTTGGCAACACCTATATAAGACAAGTGTCTGGCGCAGTTGTGGGATCGGTTACTGCCGCTACAAGGGCAGGTTAGCAAGATTTAATTGAGTTTGAACGTGGTGTTACAGTCGGCACACGAGCGATGGGGCACAGCATCTCTTAGGTAGCAATGAAGTGGGTGTTTTCCCGTACGGCACTTCTGCGTGCTCGAGGGGGCCCTACACGATATTAGGCAGGTGAACCAGTTTCTTGGGCTCTTCAATGTATAACCGTGTGCACAGATTTACGAAGATTCTGTCCATATGTATTTCTTACCTTAGTATCATTAGCTACAGGTATCAATATTCCATATAGTGTTTGGGCATGTATACGCACTACATCGCCATTGAATCGTAAGTCGCACTGCAGAGAGTCGGTACAACTTTTTGAAACACCCTGTACGTGCATCTTGTGACACACTGTGGTAGATGGAGTGGAGAACCACATATGCCGGCCCCGAATCGAATTCTGCCGGCGGATTAACGACGACAGTCAGTGTGCCGGCCAGTCTGGATGTAGCTTTTTACACGGTTTCCCACACTCCACTGTTACCCAAGTCCTGCCTCAGTTACGCGATTCACAAACATTTAGAAAAACCTTCGTTCACTTTCACATGAATATCACAACATACAGGCAATTGGGGTATACACATTCCATCCCAGAGGATTAAGGGATAGCGACGGAAACCCCTTAAATTACGTGCCAGGTCGTTAATAACAAAGCGGACCATGCGCCGATGCGCGAAAAAGGCACAACAAAAATAAGATGTGATGTGAACATGCATGTCCTTATTCTACTGTACAAAATGTTCGCAATTATACGAATAGCAAAGTAAACACAGTACCTGCCGAAACCAGAAGATCCCACAATACTCTTTGTATACAAACAACCATCGATGCCTTGCGGAGTTGAAGTACTTTCTATGTATAATCAAAGCAGACTACACATTCCGTTGACAAAAGCATCGACAAATATGCAGGTAAGGACTGATCTACTCATTCGTTAGATAGCTCGTGGGAATTCACTAGCTCGTACCGATATCTGGCGATAAAAAGAATTTCGTCACCTCAAATGAAGCAGATAACGTATTCTTGAACTTTGTTTCGACACAGGAGGCGGAAAAGCAAGAGCCTTTCAGAGAACATCCATCACGGCCAGCTTATGTATACCATGTTAATTAATTGTGAGTAGGTTCATCCCGTTTAATAGCAACTTAAGGGGTAACACCACTATAGAATTTTCAAAAAATTATTTTTTTTAATTTGCGAGCAGCTCGGAAGGAGTCAGCCTCTGTTAAGAAACTGAAAGACAGTGACCAGGATTTTGATGTGAATTGCGGATTGAGCTCTAGGGTTATAAATCTTCTTGCCGTTTTCTCTGTTATTTCTCAACACGTGAAATGTACACCATGCAACGCAGACATCACGTTGCAAGAACGAATTACCCGATGCTTAGGATTCGCAAGTAATTATTGCTTGTCCAAAATGCCCACAAGTTGTTTTAACGAGTAGTAAGCTTATACGGAATGCATATAAAATAAACCGTCCAATCGTCCTAGCAACGCACCTGCTTGGAATAGGACTAAACAGAATTGTAAAGTTTTTTGCGTTCGTGGAATTGCCACGACCGATGATTTAATCGTTCTACGATAAATCAGTGGATATGATTTCGATTGCAACGGAAACAGTACGACAGGACAGTCCTGGGGTAGCAGATTAATGGTAAGAGTTTCCTAAAAGTAGAACTTCTTCATTTGTTCATGTCTATAACGTATTTCAAAACTTCAAATGCGTTTTTCCCGGAATATGATTTTTCATAACGGCACGCGGCATAACTCCAACAGTTTTCAGTCTTTTTATTTGAAAATATAACCACAACTTCGAAGTAATATTTCAAAGTTAACCACCTAAGGGATTTTCTATTAGTTAATTTAACCAATATTTCTCAATAAATCCTTTTTTGGTGAAAATTAAACGACCTTATTCAAACATTCACCCATAACACAAAAATCATAATTTCGAAAATCTCCTACGTTGTTCACTAGCTACACTCATGAAGAGTACCCGTACATACATTTTTTTCTTTCTTTCGGAT
The DNA here is from genome assembly GCF_023864345.2 of Schistocerca serialis cubense. Classification (NCBI taxonomy): domain Eukaryota; kingdom Metazoa; phylum Arthropoda; class Insecta; order Orthoptera; family Acrididae; genus Schistocerca; species Schistocerca serialis. Next base: position 983,231,907 of record NC_064640.1, on the reverse strand, counting down.
TCAAATTGGCACTAGTTATAGTGCGTGCAACAAATCGTCTCAAATTCATGTATCGGTAGAATTGCTGCAGTGTTGCCATTTTGTAATATTTTCAGCCAAAAATTTTTTTGTAATATACGTAAATATAAGCTCAATAATTATCCCACGTATTACACTACTGGCCATTAAAACTGCTACACCAAGAAGAAATGTAGATGATAAACGGGTATTCATTGGACAAATATATTATACAAGAACTGGCATGTGATTACATTTTCACGCAATTTGGGTGCATAGATCCTGAGAAATCAGTACCCAGAACAACGACCTGTGGCCGTAATAATGGCCTTGATACGCTTGGACATTGAGTCAAACAGAGCTTGAATGGCGTGTACAGGTACAGCTGCCCATGCAGTTTCAACACGAAACCACATTTCATCAAGAGTAGTGACTGGCGTATTGTGACGAGCCAGTTGCTCGGCCACCGTTGACCAGACGTTTTCAATAGGTGAGAGATCTGGAGAATGTGCTGGCCAGGGCAGCAGTCGAACATTTTCTGTATCCAGAAAGGCCCGTACAGGACCTGCAACATGCGGTCGTGCATTATCCTGCTGAAATGTAGAGTTTCGCAGGAATCAAATGAAGGGTAGAGCCACGGGTCGTAACACATCTGAAATGTAACGTCCACTGTTCGAAGTGCCGTCAATGCGAACAAGAGGTGACTGAGACGTGTAACCAATGGCACCCCATACCATCACGCCGGGTAATTGGCCAGTATGGCGATGACGAATACACGCTTCCAATGTGCGTTCACCGCGATGTCGCCAAACACTGATGCGAGCATCATGATGATGTAAACAGAGCCTGGATTCATCCGAAAAAATGACGTTTTGCCATTCGTGCACCCAGGTTCGTCGTTGAGCACACCATCGGAGCCGCTCCTGTCTGTGATGCAGCGTCAAGGGTAACCGCAGCCATGGTCTGCGAGCTGATAGTCCATGCTGCTGCAAACGTCGTCGAACTGTTCGTGGAGATGGTTGTTGTCTCGCAAACATCCCCATCTGTTGACTCAGGGATCGAGACGTGGCTGCATGATCCGTTGCAGCCATGCGGATAAGACGCCTGTCATCACGACTACTAGTGATACGAGGCCGTTGGGATCCAGCACGACGTTCCGTATTACTCTCCTGAACCCATCGATTCCATATTCTCCTAACAGTCATTGGATCTCGACCAACGCGAGCAGCAATGTCACGATGCGATAAACCGCAATCGTGATAGGCTACAATCCGACCTTTATCAAAGTCGGAAACATGATGGTACGCATTTCTCCTCCTTACACGAGGCATCAGAACAACGTTTCACCAGGCAACGCAGGTCAACTGCTGTTTGTGCATGAGAAATCGGTTGGAAACTTTCCTCATGTCAGCACGTTGTAGGTGTCGCCACCGGCGCCAACCTTGTGTGAATGCTCTGAAAAAGCTAATCATTTGCATATCACAGCATCTTCTTCCTGTCGGTTAAATTTCGCGTCATCTTCGTGGTGTAGCAATTTTAATAGCCAGTAGTGTATTTCTCTATCACCTTTCCTTCCACCCAAAAGAATTGCCAAGAAAATTTTCTTTTAGACGTTAAAGTGGTTTTACCCATTAAATCATGATGGAATGTCACTAGTTTCAACTATAAAGTCTTCTCAGTGAAGTTAAATTATAGCACATCGTCCCATCGTCTGTCAATGTATTTCTCATTCATGAATGAAGACTGCTGGCTATTAATATTGCAGCACCGCGAAGGTGGCACGCAACAAAATTCAGACTGGCATATACTGAATGCTTGAATATGTAAAGTAAATGAACTGCATTTCGGCGCAACTGCACGAGTTGGCAGGAGTAACGCCATCTCCACGGTGTACATAAGGATGGATTAGACAGCACGTTTGCCCGCCTGTGTTGCTGAGTGGTCAGTGCAGGTGAGTGCCGTCGGGAGACTCGTATTCGATTCCAGGAACTGCCAGGTATTTTTCCTTTCTGGAAGAACTGGAACGGGATGCATTCAGTTTCGTCAGGGCAACTGTGGAGCTACTTGACCGACAGTGGTAGTACCAAGATCAAGAAACACGACAACGACCGGGAGAGCGGTCGCTGACAACAAGGCCCTTCGTACTGCATCCGAGGGCGCCTTGTGAGAGGATGACACGGCTGTCAGCTGGTCCCGACTGGCCGGTCTAGGGCCAGAAGGCGGCAGGTTTCTCATTCCGAAATCACATTTGAATGTTGGTTGTTCTTGAGAAGATGGTTTTATTCTCCGTGTTACAGACCAGAATGTGTCGGTGTTGTCCTGTTATACACTGAGGTGACAAAAGTCATGGGATAGCGATATGCACATAAACAGATAGAGGTACACAAGGTATGAAACGGCAGTGCATTGGCGGAGCTATCTTTGGTATTCAGGTGATTCTTAAGGAAGGGTTTCCGACGTGATTAAGGTAAACGACGGGAATAACCATACTTTGAACGTGGTGTGGTAGTTGGGGCTAGACATATTCAACATTCCATTTCGAAAATTGTTAGGGAATTCAATATTCCGAGATCAACAGTGTCAATAGTGTTGCGAGAATACCACATTCAGGCATTACCTCTCATTACGGACAACGTAGTGGCTGACGGCCTTCACATAACGATCGAGAGCAGCGGTCTTTGCGTAGAGTTGTCAGTGCTAACAGACAAGCAACACTGCTTGAAATAACCACAGAAATGAATGTGGGGCATATGACGAATGTATCCGTTAGTACAGTGAGACGAAATCTGACGTTAATGCGTTACGGCACACAGCCGACGTAAGTGCCTTTGCTAACAGCGCTACAACTCCTGTAGCGCTTGACCTGGGCTCGTGACCGTATCGGATGGACCCTAGATTACTAGAAAACCGTGGCCTGGTAAGATGAGTTGTTTGTAAGAGGTTATAATAGTGGAGCGCAGACCCCACGAAGCCATGGACACAAGCTGTCAAGGACTGCGTGCTCTGGCCTAATTTAATCGATCATTGACTGGAGATCAGCTACTTGGCGACAATTTTCAGCCATGTCGTGTTCGCAAACAACGATGGAATTTCTATGGGTGCGCCGTGTCACCAGGCCACAATTCTTCGCGATTGCTTTGAAGAACATTCAGGACAGTTCGAACTAATGATTTGGCCACTCAGATCGCCCAACATGAATCCCATCCAAGATTTATGGTACATAATCGAGAGATCAGTTCGTGCGCAACATCCTGCACCGGCAGTTCTTTCGCAGTTATGGATGGCTATAGAGACAGCATGACTCATTATTTCTACAGGGGACTTGAAACAACTTGTTGTGTCCTTGTCACGTCGAGTTGCTGCACTGGATCGGGCAAAAGGGGCACTGACAGGATATTAGGAGGTATCACATGATTTTTGTCACCTCAGCGTATTGCTACTCACGTTGGTTGGAATGCCGCAACTGCCATTTGAATATAGAATCGATGGGTTCAAGAGAACTCCCTCCATACACGCTCTGGACATAGTCTTTCCTAAATATGGCCGTGCGGTTAAAGGTGCTGCAGTCTGGAACCGCAAGACCGCTACGGTCGCAGGTTCGAATCCTGCCTCGGGCGTGGATGTTTGTGATGTCCTTAGGTTAGTTAGGTTTAACTAGTTCTAAGTTCTAGGGGACTAATGACCTCAGCAGTTGAGTCCCATAGTGCTCAGAGCCAGCCATTACCTCCCTTTTCTGTTCCAGTCGCGTATGGTTCGCGGGAAGAACGAATGTCTGGAAGCTTCCATGCGCGCTCGAATCTCTCTAATTTTACATTCGTGATCTCCTCGGGAGGTATAAGTAGGGGGAAGCAATATATTCGATACCTCATCCAGAAACGCACCCTCTCGAAACCTGGCGAGCAAGCTACACCGCGATGCAGAGCGCCTCTCTTGCAGAGTCTGCCACTTGAGTTTGCTAAACATCTCCGTAACGCTATCACGGTTACCAAATAACCCTGTGACGAAACGCGCCGCTCTTCTTTGTATCTTCTCTATCTCCTCCGTCAACCCGATCTGGTAGGGATCCCACACTGATGAGCAATACTCAAGTATAGGTCGAACGAGTGTTTTGTAAGCCACCTCCTTTGTTGATGGACTACATTTTCTAAGGACTCTCCCAATGAATCTCAACCTGGTACCCGCCTTACCAACAATTAATTTTATATGATCACTAGCTGACCCGACAGACTTCGTCCTGTCAAAAAGATTTGTAATATGGCAGTTTTTTTGCCTACGTATTTAAAAAAATTCTCCTGAACAGAACCGTCACCCTGGTGATAGGGCGTTGTGAATAAAAAATAATTAAATAAAACATATATAAGGATTTAAAAGTAAGTAATCGCTTTATTGTTAATCATGTGAATCATAATTATTATTATTATCATTGTAGTGCTTTGTGGTATACGATGTTTTTTGTTTGATTACCTGGCGCATAGATAAACAAATCTGATGGTTTTCCAACACGGGAACAGGCAACATACAATTGACCATGTGAGAAACATGGGTTTTCTAGATTAATACCACAAACACTTAATGATTGCCCCTGGGACTTGTTTATAGTCATAGCAAAAGCAAGCCGCACTGGAAACTGTAGTCGTTTAAACTCAAATGGCACATCAGTCGGAATCATTGGGATGCGCGGTATGAGAACATCTTCTCCTTTATACTTTCCTTTGAGTATAGTTGCTTCTATCACATTGTTTAGTAATTTTTTTATCGCTAACCGTGTACCGTTGCAAAGACGCGGTTGGTTGATATTTCGCAACATTATAACCACCGATCCAACCTTTAATTGAAGATTGTGAGGTGGCAATCCTGGCAAATCCAGCGAGTTTAAAAATTCCGGTGGATAGTTGACTACATCATCTTGATTAGTAGCCGAATCAACTGATTTATATATCCTCAATTCGCCTGTAATTTGTTCTTGAATTTTGAAATTTAATTCATTTACATCTATGTTTTTTGCAGCCAGTATAGCTCGTTCGCTCAACCAATCATGGTTTCTGTAATTTTGAGAAACATCTGGAAACACCTTCTGAATAAGTTCATCTTTTGATCGAGTTAACTGACAAAAACTTTGAGGAAAGTTAATGCAGCCAGTCAACATGTCTATAGGAAATTTGCCATTACCAATGTCAATGAGTTGTTTAGAGAATATGTTTCCAGATTGGTCATTTCGCAACTCGACACGCATATTCTTGCTTAAATGAAGTACTTTGACATGTTTCCACAAATTGGAGGACTTTAGACATGCATTGAGTTCATCAGCTGGCATTGATCGTGGAATCACTGGCAATGTTTGACGAAAATCTCCTGCTAATAAAATCATTGCACCACCAAATCGGTTATTATTGCTCCGTAGATCTTTTAAGGTTCTGTCTAAAGCCTCCAAAGATTTTTTATGTGCCATCGTGCATTCATCCCAAACAATCAATTTACATTGCTGCAAAACCTTTGTCATTGCAGAGTTCTTCGAAACGTTGCAGGTTGGAGTTTCATTGCTTTGCATATTTAATGGCAATTTTAGTGCTGAATGGGCTGTTCAACCACCTTCAAGCAAAGTTGCTGCGATTCCCGACGAAGCGAGTGCAAGTGCAATTTTATTTTTTGAGCGAATTGTTGCTAATATTAATGAAATCAAAAAAGTTTTTCCTGTACCACCAGGTGCATCTAAGAAGTAAATCCCTCCAGTTTCATCATTTGTTACTTTCATAAGAGTTTCAAATACATACTTCTGTTGTTCAGTTAACAGTGGAAGATTTGTTTGAATTAATTCTTTCAAAGCGTTGAGATCATACAGTTTTTCTCGATGCAACTCTTGGTTAAAAGCGTCATGCATTGGACGATTGGGCGCGGTCAGGCCTAATTGAATTAATAGTTTGTTTGACATTATCAAGCACATGTCCTCAATTGAAATCAATGCTTCATTGTAAATTTCTTCACTGATTTGTATATTTGGATTTCCCATTCTATTCCGTATTTGATACAAAATATCATCACACATATAATCTTTGTACTTGATCCACAAATCAATTGGGTTTGATGGGAAGCATGTAGATATGATTATAGAAAACAATGTTCGTATTTGATGAGCGTGTGATGATATTACAGCATCATTGAGAGTTTGCTCCCAATGAGCGTCATTTTCAAGCAATTGCAAACGTTGACAGGCTTCTCTGTAGGATCCACACAATTCACCATGAACAGTTCGTAACTGTTGGAATGATGTTGGGCCACGTACATTGACTAATAGCAGTCGTAAATAAAAACATTCATCATTGCTTGGATGTACTGAATAAATCCGGCCAATCGCATCGGTGGAATATACATCTGTATATCCTGGAACTGGTTTTCCTTGTTTCCGTCGTATAAATCTCCTTGAGGATTGATTCCAGGTATAATATTTTGGCATTTCAGAATATAGCAATGTTTGTGCGAAATGATCGTTTTGGCATGTCTCAAAAAAACTGGTTAATGTAGTAGATGGTGGCTGAGCAGCTCTCTGTACTGCGTTCTGTGCTGTAAAATACACTCTTTGTCCATTTTCTAAATGCACAGCTAAGTGAACAACAGAAGGGTGTCTCTCATGAATAGGAAAAGAAAATATTCGCCAAACTGCTTCATTACTACTGACATAGCGGCCCATTTGGTATTGGGTCACTTCATCATTGGAATTCTCTGCACCAATTCCAATCACAGCCATATCACTCCCTTTGGTTACCTATTTGCAAATGTATTTAATAGATTTCACTGAATGGCAAGATTCAACATTGATGTGTGCTTTGAATGTCTTTGATAAAATGGGTGAATATGGAACAATCCAACGATTATCTATTTCAATATCTTGTTGATTTAATTTGACAATTGTTGATTTTCCATTGTCTGCTGTCGATCTGCGACGATACAATGGATAACCGTCATTACCAGTAATTGTTTCCGATATTAATGTCCGTGGATATCGTTTTGAACATTTACCATCCATCATACACGGTGAATTTTGATTAAGAGTTCCACAGGGACCATGTATCATGTTTTTGATAACTACCTCATGCAATCCAGGATCTACTTGTACATTAGGGATTTCAGCTGATATCACTGCATCAACTTCATTTGGCCTTATCTTTTCAACCAACCAAATCAAAATGTGTGCATGTGGCAATCCTCGTTTCTGCCACTCCACAGAATACATCCAGCAGCGTGTCTCACCAAACACATTATGTTTTACGATGAAATCCATTAAAGATTTCAACTTTTGTCTAAAGACTCTGGCTGTAATATCATGATGATCAATGGGTGATTGCCCAGGGAATAACTCCTGCTCGATTTCTATCCATTGCGGATTGCATGTAAATGTGATGAACAAATCTGCTGTACCATAATGACGAACATACGACATGGCATCTTGAGCATATTCGTGCATATGCCGAGGGCTTCCGATGTATGTTGCTGGAAGAATAGTCATCCGACCGACATTCTGTGCATTTCCATCAGTATTAATCGCATCTCGAAGGTGAATATACTCTTCAGATCGGAGTTTGGTTTGATTCAACCTGATGAATGTTAATCTCTCCGTTTCAATTTTTACATACATGTCAACAACATATTTGTGATATAATCGCCGACATTTCAATATGTGATTTTCTTCATTTTCCCGAATCATTAGGCGGTATGAATAATAGTTCATTGAACTGACTTTTTTGTTGGTTTCAGAACCTGTAAATAGATTTTCTTTTAATAACATTCAAATATAATATTAAAATACATAATATAATGACTGAGATATTATCGCCATAGCTAAATTAATATTTTAGTTACCTGTAATGGGATTTATCATTTTTATTGAGAAATCGTAGCCATCTTCACCTTGCCAAAATATAATGGGATATTGCAGTGCATCATATGAGCGGTGTGTTTCCTTTATACGTTGTAATTGATCATTCCGACGATGTAAAACAATATCACGGGATTCCAAGTTTTCTCCAACTACAACGATAGCAACTTCATCAATAGTTGGTGCATTAAAACGTCTTGTATGTTGACCTGCAGGTGTTTTATCAGCTCTGATTACAATTTTGTGATTATCGGATGGCATCAGATCCAGGGCAGTTTTAAACAATATAATCAATTGATTGTGTTGATGAAATAAAGTTTGTAATTGTTCTACAATAGACCTCTTTACTAAATTGTTATGTGCACAACGCAGATCAATTTCTTGTGGTGAATTGCCCATAAAATAAATTTGCAGGAATTTGTTGTCGCTATCTGACACTGGTAACAGTGAACCTGCTCTGTGATATATTTGCCCTTGTATCTGTAAATAAAATAAAATATTATGGTGTGGTATAAATTAATGGATTGTCAGTGATCAAACTTAAATAATATTTGATCTTAAAAAGTATATATTTAGTTTGAACTAATATCTATCAAATATAAAATATAATAAAAGTGTCACTGAAACTGAATCACCATATAATATGATGACTAAGTGATATATAAGTGATTAAGAAATTGAAGATTAGTGACACATCTTAACTTTTGTGACAGAAAATTTTGTTCGCTACAATAATTATGAGTAACTGCTATAATACATACCTTGAAAGTTGGCATAAAATTTTCCCGAACTACATTTGTTGCCCCAAATGAAGTCATTTGAAAGCAATTGTTATATTGTTGGATATGTGTCAAAAAGTGTATAGAATCTGTTCCTATTCCTGAAACCAATGAGTACAATGGTTCTGGTGGTGGGTCCAATGGTATCAATTTCACTTTACCATTTGCGCAACACAATCCATTGGCTTCGTTTTTGTATTTTAATGCCTTACAGTGTGAGCAAACCGAGTTCATAGAACCAATAACAACACATTGGTAGTTACTGTAGTCAATTGACACATCGTAACTGAAAGCAGCTCGATTCAAACTTGCGCGATTATTAGTTGAATGTCGCGCTCGCGCTTCACGCGTTTGTGATATCCGAATTCTTTCACGTTCATTTCCGTCGTCACGTTCTTGTGCCGTACGATTAGATCGGTAATTAGCTTGGTTTGTAGCATTTCTGGTTCTTCTACCTAAATTGCTTCGTCTTATAGGAGGCATATCAAATATAAATTAGTTTTTCACTAATCACGAACTAAACAAACACTAACTAAGTAAACACTCTGCACAAAACACGAATTTGTTTCGTGTATCAGTTGACAAAAGCAAACTCAGTAGATTAGGTCACAGACAACTTTTTTTTTTTTTAAATTTTATATGACTTGAAGTCAAATCCTTTTAAGCCGTACGAATTGTAACGCGATTTTTGTTTGACTGATGTAATGACGTGGAAACTGATGCATTTTATCTCGCGTGCCGAAACTAATACAAAAGAAACGCGAGTTTCGGAACACGACATTAAACTTCTCCAACTATGTATTCTGTGCTCCAACGCACACATGCACATTGTTTTGATAGATATGATCTTTGACGTTAGGAACACACCTACATTGCTTAGACAACAGTGAGTGCTTGTAATTTAATATGAACTTTATACCATAGCAATAAAGCTCAAATTGACTACGTTTTAGTTACAAATCATTTGTATAGGAAAAAGAAAAGGGCTATTTTTAGGGTTTTTCCAGCAATAATTCTAATTTTTCTCGCCGTAAAAACCATCCTTGAACTTCAACGAACATTTTAAAAAAAGAGTTGGCCAAATTGGTCGAGGCGTTGTTGAGTTATGCGCTTACCAACACATTTTGCGATTCATTTTTATATTATAGATTCCACTTCAAATCGTTCCGCACGCATACTCCCAGATATTTTACAGAAGTAAATGCTACGAGTGTTTGTTCCGCTATCATATAACCATACAATAAAGGATCCTTCTTTCTATGTATTCGCAATACATTACATGTGTCTATGTTAAGGGTCAGTTGCCACTCCCTGCACCAAGTGCCTATTCGCTGCAGATCTTCCTGCATTTCGCTACAATTTTCTAATGCTGCAACTTCTCTGTATACTACAGCATCATCCGCGAAAAGCCGCATGGAACTTCCGACACTATCTACTAGGTGTTATGTGTTATATCCGTTTTCGACCGCTCTCTATAAAGATTGCTGGGTATTTTAACGGATTGTGTGTGTACTGTGTTATGTGTTATATGCGTTTTTGACCGCTCTCTATAAAGATTGCCGGGTATTTTAACGGATTGTGTGTTCTGCGTTGTGTGTTATATCCGTTTTGACCGCTCTCAATAAAGATTGCTGGGTATTTTTACGGATTCTATGTTTGTGTGTCTATATGTTCAATGTCTCTATGTTATATCTGTTTTGGACTGCATTCTACCCAGATTGATGTGTCATTTAACAGATTTTGTGTTACGTGTTATATTTGTTTTGTAGTGCTCTCTATAAATATTTGATTTGTTTCGTTTTTGCCTATATGTTCTGGTCTGCTGATTTCTGTATCACTTAAGTCACTGCATATTTTCCTTTCCATACTCAATATTATACTCAGTCTTTTCGATTTTTCTCGATTTCATCCCTCAAATGCTTGCTGCTCTAGACCAGCAACTCGAGATGGAGAGGGTGCAAGCGCAGCTCGAATGTAAGTACATTTCTAATAAAAACGTAGTTCTTAGATCAAAATAATTTCATCTAATATATATATATATATAATATCCGTTTTGTGTGTATGCATTCAGTCTTCATATTCTTGTCTTTTCTTTGTAGATGTTCCTAATTCCGCGCAGAGGGAGGGGTGTATCGAACAAAGCGCACAAGGCGACGGCGATTAAACGACGTCTGCTCCAGGGGGCACCCAGTTTTTAGAGGAGGAGCTCGACCTGCCTGACTGGTTTGGGGATCTTGTAGAATGTGGCAATGAGTTGCTCAAACTGTGGAGCCAGAGCGGAGAAGGTGAATAGTTTTGAGCAGTAACATTACTGCAAATAATTACCATTATTTACTCTTAGTATCATACCGAGCGAGGTGGCGCAGTGGTTAGCACACTGGACTCGCATTCGGGAGGACGACGGTTCAATCCCGTCTCCAGCCATCCTGATTTAGGTTTTCCGTGATTTCCCTAAATCGCTTCAGGCAAATGCCGGGATGGTTCCTTTGAAAGGGCACGGCCGATTTCCTTCCCAATCCTTCCCTAACCCGAGCATGAGCTCCGTCTCTAATGACCTCGTTGTCGACGGGACGTTAACCACTAACCACCATCTTAGTATCATTTATCGCTCTTTTAAATCTAAATCATTAAACTATTTTTTTTCTTATTTATGTCACAGCTATATCACATGGCGTAGTTAGTGTACCTAGAGCGGTGGTTGCGGGGGCGGGTATCGGGGCGCACAGCCGCAAAGACACGCGGCGCCTCGTATCGCCCCGTTCAGGGCTGCGGCGGAAGGCGTGCGAGCTCCGGGCCTGGCACCGCCGCGTCCGTGGGCAACTCGACCGGCTGGCCGCGAGCGAGAAGAGGAGCGACTACGCCACAGGCAGGTAGCGGCAGCACCAACGCAGCCCGGGGCCGTCGCCACAGCCCGGCCCTCCGTGTCGGCTGTCACCGCCTCCTCCTCCTCCTCTTCCGAACCAGCCCGCCACCGTCGTCCGCGCGAGGTACGCGTTCCTACACGTGTACCCCTCCCTGCAAATGATGACGACGCACCATTGCCGGCCCCTTCATCTACCGGGTGGACCCCTAGCTGTAGTAGTAGTAGTAATAGAAATTATCCTGTGGCTAGAGGTAGTTCTCTCCCCCGCCCTATCGATAGTGAATTCGATCAGAATAACGGTGTAATGACCCCCTTAGAATACTCTGCAGTAGCTAGGGTTTTTAGGGGAAAATCTCATTCACCAGAATTGAGAATCCGGGCGGGAGGTATCGCGACCCTGTCGGGTTTTTACAAGCGTGCCTCTCTCTCTCGGAGACTGCGGTCCTCAAAGTCCTACAAGATCCGGGATTTAACGCCATTAAATGCAGCGCAGTGTTATGCTGCAAACTGAGTCACCCACCTAAACATCGAGGAGAGGCGGAGACGACGACTCTGCACTATATATGGGGTGATAGTGGCGTTATTTCTCGGAGCACATCGATTGCTGAGTGGTATCGAGAATCCACCTCGAGCACTATTATGGCCCGATTTTCCGAGATGGAAGTACGTGGGTCCGCTAAAGTGCTCAACTGTATACCACACCTCGACATCCGTATACATGTCTACGATCCAATAAATGGAGGGTCCAGTTATATTAAACTCCCTGAGGATATTAAGAAGTAGCGGGCATATATTAATGTTGAAGATAGAAAGGATGAAGCTTGTTTTGCATCGTCAATCCTAGCTTGCGAGAGAAAGTACAATTACAGAGATCATCCTGAGCGTTCCAGTAAATACAATGTAGGTGATAATATTCATTTGTGTTATAACTTTGACGGTATAGAGTTCCCCGTAAAGATCCAGGACGTACCTAAGTTTGACGCTCAGAATACCGGAATATCGGTTCACGTTTACGGCCTGGAGAAGTAAAGCAGGTCAGATGAGCAGGACAAGCATGCAGTAGTAGGCCCCCTCCATTTCTCAAAATTTGCAGGTGAGTGAGAGTTGCATGTAAACATGCTGCACTTCTCTGAAGGTGATAACTATCACTATGTCTGGATCAAAGACATGTCCCGTCTCCTTTGTTCCCAGTTAAGTGACAAACGGTCCACGAGATGGTGGCTGCAGTGGATCAAAATCAACAACAACAAGATTCCGAAAGGCGCAATATTATGGCCCTTTTAGATGAGGGTGTGAATATTCTCGAGTGGGAGGGAGACCTCAGTGAATGTGCCGACGACTGTTCGAGCCGTGGAGCCGAAGTGGAGAAGTTGAATATTTTTGAACTTTATCATTATATCAAATAATTACCATTATTTAGTCTTATTATTTAATGTTCTTTTAAATCTAGGTCATTAAACTTATTTTTTCTTATTTATGTTACAGGTATATCACAGAACGTACACTGTATACCTAGAGCAGTGGTTGCGGGGGTGGGAATCGGCAGCACACCACCACAGAGGCATGCTGCGCCGTGTGTAGCCCCAATCAGAGCTGCGCAAGAGGCAGCAGCAGCAGCAGCAGCACCTCCCCTGTGCCACCGCAAGCCCGTGGGCAACTCAGCCGGCAGAAGAAGAACAACAACAGGTGCATCTGTCTCCCACCCCACCTCTCAGTAATGAGAGCATCACACCCTGGGGGCCATCGCCGCCGCCCGGTTGTTCCAGCCTCTGCCTCCTCAGACAGCTCACCCCTGCCGCCAACAAAAGGTGCGTGTACCCGTGCGTATACCCCTCCCTACACATGATGCACCATCACCAGCCCCATGTTTGATGGGCTGAACACCTAGCTGTAGTAGTAACAGTAATTATCCTGTGGCTAGCGGTAGTGCTGTCCCCCGTCCTATTGATAGTGAAGTGCATCAGAGTAATGGAATAATGGACCCCCCCCCCCCCCCCTAGAATACTCAGCAGTTGCTAGGGCTTTTGAGGGGCGAATCTCTTTCAGAAGGATTGAGAATCCGGGAGGGAGGTACCGCGACCTTGTCGGGTTTTTAAAGGCGTGCCTGCCTGTCTTGGAGATCGAGCTCCTCAAAGTCCTAGACGATCCGAGATTTAACGCAGTTAATTGCAGTGCAGTGCTATGCTGCGAGTTGAATCACCCCCCTAAACACTCAGGTCATGCAGAGACTACAACTCTGCACTATATATGGGGTGATCCATTGCATCCATTGCTGAGTGGTATTGTGAATCCACCTTGAGCGCTATTATGGCCCGATTTTCCGAGATGGAAGTACGTGGGTCCGCTAAAGCTCTGAGCTGTGCAACACACCTCGACATCCATATACAAGTCTGTGATCCAATAAATGGAGGGTCCAGTTATATTAAAATCCCTGAGGATATTAAGCAGAAAAAGGCGTGCATTAATGTCGAAAATCAGTATGATATTGCTTGTTTTGCATGGTCAGTCCTGGCTTGCGATAGAAAATACACTCCTGGAAATGGAAAAAGGAACACATTGACACCGGTGTGTCAGACCCACCATACTTGCTCCGGACACTGCGAGAGGGCTGTACAAGCAATGATCACACGCACGGCACAGCGGACACACCAGGAACCGCGGTGTTGGCCGTCGAATGGCGCTAGCTGCGCAGCATTTGTGCACCGCCGCCGTCAGTGTCAGCCAGTTTGCCGTGGCATACGGAGCTCCATCGCAGTCTTTAACACTGGTAGCATGCCGCGACAGCGTGGACGTGAACCGTATGTGCAGTTGACGGACTTTGAGCGAGGGCGTATAGTGGGCATGCGGGAGGCCGGGTGGACGTACCGCCGAATTGCTCAACACGTGGGGCGTGAGGTCTCCACAGTACATCGATGTTGTCGCCAGTGGTCGGCGGAAGGTGCACGTGCCCGTCGACCTGGCACCGGACTGCAGCGACGCACGGATGCACGCCAAGACCGTAGGATCCTACGCAGTGCCGTAGGGGACCGCACCGCCACTTCCCAGCAAATTAGGGACACTGTTGCTCCTGGGATATCGGCGAGGACCATTCGCAACCGTCTCCATGAAGCTGGGCTACGGTCCCGCACACCGTTAGGCCGTCTTCCGCTCACGCCCCAACATCGTGCAGCCCGCCTCCAGTGGTGTCGCGACAGGCGTGAATGGAGGGACGAATGGAGACGTGTCGTCTTCAGCGATGAGAGTCGCTTCTGCCTTGGTGCCAATGATGGTCGTATGCGTGTCTGGCGCCATGCAGGTGAGCGCCACAATCAGGACTGCATACGACCGAGGCACACAGGGCCAACACCCGGCATCATGGTGTGGGGAGCGATCTCCTACACTGGCCGTACACCACTGGTGATCGTCGAGGGGACACTGAATAGTGCACGGTACATCCAAACCGTCATCGAACCCATCGTTCTACCATTCCTAGACCGGCAAGGGAACTTGCTGTTCCAACAGGACAATGCACGTCCGCATGTATCCCGTGCCACCCAACGTGCTCTAGAAGGTGTAGGTCAACTAACCTGGCCAGCAAGATCTCCGGATCTGTCCCCCATTGAGCATGTTTGGGACTGGACGAAGCGTCGTCTCACGCGGTCTGCACGTCCAGCACGAACGCTGGTCCAACTGAGGCGCCAGGTGGAAATGGCATGGCAAGCCGTTCCACAGGACTACATCCAGCATCTCTACGATCGTCTCCATGGGAGAATAGCAGCCTGCATTGCTGCGAAAGGTGGATATACACTGTACTAGTGCCGACATTGTGCATGCTCTGTTGCCTGTGTCTATGTGCCTGTGGTTCTGTCAGTGTGATCATGTGATGTATCTGACCCCAGGAATGTGTCAATAAAGTTTCCCCTTCCTGGGACAATGAATTCACTGTGTTCTTATTTCAATTTCCAGGAGTGTATGATCGAAGGAATCATTCCGAGCGTCCTGGCAGTTACAAAGTCAGTGATATTAAGAGACAGTATAACTTTGATGGAATAGAGTTGTCTGTAAAGATCCAGGACATACATAAGTTTGAGGTTCGGAATACCAGAATATCAGTTCATGTTTATGGCCTGGAGAAGAAAAGCAAGTCAGATGAGCAGGACAAGCATATAGTAGTAGGCCCCATCCATTTCTCAAAATTTGCAGGTGAGCAAGAGTTGCATGTAAACATGCTGCTCTTCTCTGAAGGTGATAATTATCACTATGTCTGCATCAAAGACATATCCTGACTCCTTTGTTCCCACTTAAGTGACAATCGGTGTAAAAAAGCATATTTGTTTAAAGTGTTTGAACTATTTTACTTTTGAAGAGTTATTAGCGACACATCTATTAGATTGTGCTTCCAAGGACCCATTACGTGCGGTTATGCCCACAGAGGAAAATAACTTCATTAAATTTCAAAATGCTCACCACCAGCACTGTTGTCCTTTTGTTGTGTACGCCGATTTTGAATGCTTGCTGGCTCCTATTACTCATTGTGAAGGGAACCCCCTAGCCTCACACACAAACTTCACACAAAAACTTTCATGGGAAGTTGACAGGCTCTACAGCACCAACATTCCCATGACCAAATCAAAGGAATATGATGAATTGTATGAAAAGGCGGTTAATTGTCATACTTGTGGGCTCGCCTTAGATAGAAAAGCAGAAACTCCTCGTAGAGACCACTGTCATATTACGGGTAAGTTCCGTGGTGCAGCCCACAATGCATGCAACTTGAAGTATCACCTAGACACATACCCGTCTTCTTTCATAATCTGAGCGGGTATGACGCTCATTTTCTCGTTGAGCGCCCGCATCTCGTGGTCGTGCGGTAGCGTTCTCGCTTCCCACGCCCGGGTTCCCGGGTTCGATTCCCGGCGGGGTCAGGGATTTTCTCTGCCTCGTGATGGCTGGGTGTTGTGTGCTGTCCTTAGGTTAGTTAGGTTTAAGTAGTTCTAAGTTCTAGGGGACTTATGACCACAGCAGTTGAGTCCCATAGTGCTCAGAGCCATTTGAACCATTCTCGTTGAGCACTTGGCTAAGTTTGGTTCGAAGAAAGATCAGGTCACTGTCCTCCCTGAAAATGTTGAGAAGTACATTTCTTTTTCGAAACGAATGACGCCACAAATTACGCTCCACTTCCTTGACTCTCTACGCTTTATGCAGACCTTACTCCAGAAACTGGTTGAGACTTTACCTCGGAATGATATGCATATCACTCGATCTGCATTTCCTGATGAGGAAAAGTTCCGACTTGCGGCTAGGAAAGGAGTTTTCCCATACGAATATCTTGATAGTATGGCAAAAGTCAATGAAACCAGGCTTCCCGATATACTGCTTTTACCACTACTCTCACAGGTGATGTCATAACTGCCACAGACTGTGAGCATGCCGTGAATGTCTGATGGGAATTCAACATCCCCAATTTGGGAGAATATGCAAGGTTATACATGGACAAGGACCTGCGTTTGCTTGCAGATGTTTTCCAAAGTTCCGGAGTGTATGTATGACCACATACTCTCTGGACCCCGCCTTTTATTACATTGCACTTGGGTTGTACTGGGACGCTATGCTAAAAAACCAGGCCACAGCAATGAAATTTTGACTGATCCTGCAATGCTTCTATTTTTTGGGCGAGGGATCCGTGGGGGACTTTTTCAATTTGTTCACAGGCACGCCAAGGCAAATAACCCGCGGATGGGTGTCGAGTAAAATGCATCCCTTGATTCTAGTTACATTTTGTACTTAGATGTTAACAACTTATACGGGCACACCATTATGCAACCACTGCCGGTTGGTGGGCTTAGGTGGCTGTCCGAAGACGAATTGAAGGGATTAGGTGGACAAATAATGGGTCTTGCAGCTGATTCTGATGTAGGGTATATGCTTGAGACAGACAAAACATACCTTAATAATTTGCATGGAGAGACAAGCGACTTGCCGATATGTCCAGAGCAACAAATTCTGTGAGGACGCACCATCCCTAAACTGTTGGCTACTATTGGGGATAAGCATGGGTATATTATTCATTATCGTGACCTCCAGCAGTGCCTCAGATTAGGGATGAAGCATGTTAGAGTCACCTGGGCAATCTCCTTCAAGCAATCTCCATGGTTGAAGAAGTATATTGTACTAAATACCGAAAAGAGGGTGGTCGAGAGTAATGATTTTGAAAAAGACTTTTATAAATTAATGAATAATTCCATTTTCGGGAAAATTATGCAGAATGTGCGAAATGAACGCGATATTGTGATTAGAACCGAATGGGATGGGCGCTATGGCGTTAGAAAACGTATAGCCAGGCCAAATTTTAAGCGTGCCACCACCTTGAATGAAAATTTTGTTGCTTTTGAGATGTCAAAGACTGCAGTAGAGTTTATGAAGCCCATCTATTTGGGGCCGCGCGTACTGGATATCTACAAATTCTACATGTACCGATTCCACTATGAGTTTGTAAAACCTCATTTCGTAGAGCCGAAGTTACTTTATATGGATACAGACAGCTTTATCTACTGGATCAAGAACTGCAATCCATATGAAGTAATTAGGTGCAATTTTTAAGGAATTCGACATGTCTTCTTATGAGGCTAATAATCCTTATGGTATTCTTCGAGAGAACAAGAAGGTTATTGGTCTCATGAAAGACAAGTCGAATGGTTTACCAATTCTATAGTTTCTGGGATTTAGGTCCAAAATGTATGCATATTGTACAATAGACAAGGACACTCAGAGGCGGGCAAAGGGTGTTAGACGGGTCGCATCTCGTGCTCTCGTGGTCGAGGACTATTTGCAATGCCTGTATGGTCGCAGAGTTGAAGGCGCTCGTCCACACATGGTTCAACAAACTAGCATTCGATCACGAGGTATACACTGTGCTACAATCTAAAGTCGGATTGTCTCCTCATGACGATAAAAGAATCATTTGTGAGGATGGGGTGGAAACCCTCACATACTCACACTATTTACTTGAAACGAAAGTAGGGGTGGGGGACTCTGGTTGATTGATAGAGAAGGAATGAGCGTGTGAATGTTGTGAATGGGGCTTATGTGTGGAAATATATGGCTCTTTTATCATAGTGTAAATATTGGATAAGAGTGTTGTGTGGTGTGAATCAATTTGCATGCTTCCGTATATGAGTGTGCGAATGAGTGTGGGAGCCTGTGTTAGGTTTATGTGTGTGTAAATATATATATATTAATTATTTTTTGAAAGAAAAATTTTTTTGAAAGAAAATGATAAAAATGAAAAAAATTTAAAAACGCAAAAAAGTGTATTTATGTAAGTATTTTTTGACCAGTATTAGTACATAATATATGAATAAAAGAAAAATTTTCTTACTTTACTTGTACCTTCCGTATGAAGAAAAAAAATAATAAGCTTTTCACACTTCATATGTGCCTCTGTGTGAGTTGTTATAGAGACTAGATTTTAGTTTGTAAAGTTCACCTACCGCTAGCCATCCAGTCAGAACTAGTTTTAAGTATGTGAGTTCCATGAATTAAATTTTTTATATATGTTCACTTGCTTGTTGTAGTGGAAAAATGTTTAGGCCATGACTTCAATGAAAAATATATATATATTCACCTCATTCTTGTAGTGGAAAATGTTTAGAGCCACTTACTTCAGAGAAATATATTTTCAGTTGCTTGTGGTAGTGTAAAATGTTTTAGAGCCACCCACTTGAAGTAACTACGTTCGCCTTTAGTTAAAGGTGTTTTCTTTTTTTTCGGGTGGAACTTCACTAGCGATAGTATTTACCTTGTAAGATAGTGTAATTAGGTTTAGTACCTCTGCATTAGTTGTAAAATTTATATATATATATATATATATATATATATATATATATATATATATATAATTTGTGTGTGGAGAATGCTTATTTTTCTGAATAATGTAAAATCTTAAATACATATCTGCAAACAGCAGAGGGTTGATATTTTTCGTCAAAAACCGATCATGTATCTGTAAACTCATATATAAATGTGAAAACTGAATCATGTTACTGTAGACCGATATTTCACAAACACTGTTAAAAAATTCTGAATTCAATACTAAGTTCACCTATTTTATTGTAAAAATGTCGAATTTTGTTATTATTTCACCCCTCAATCACTATAATTCTATTTATTAAAAATATTGTAAATGTACTTTTGTGTGTCTACAAGATGTGGACACAGCCACATTGCACTGCACAGACCTGTAAGGTTTGCTGCCTTAAAAAAATCATTTTTGAATGACACGTGCTGGACTTGATCCGGTGGTCACAAACACGGAGCTTCTTTCAGCCCTGGCGCCGACAGCCGCGCGGCTGGCATCTGACGCGTCGCCACTGAACTGTCAGTCACTGGAGGTGAGGTTAAAGCTGGTCTATTATTGACTCAGGTAACGTTACTCAGCACGTCAAGGCTGAGGTATGTGTCTCAGACAGTTCCAGTGGAATTCGCTTCATATACAGTATCCCCCAATACACTTACATTCTATCGACGTTGGGTGTCATAGAAAGAAAGAAAAACAACAAATTTTATAAATGATTATTTATTTGTAATCCAACTTAAAAGTAATTTTACATTCTCATACGCAGATACAATAGCACTTTCTTGGTAAATGTTCCTCAGTCAATGGATAGATGGACATCCGTACAATTCTAGCTCTTGAATAGAAGCAAATTTAAATATTCCACGCAGCCAGGTAATCTTCTCATCACCTTTAACGTAGATGATTGTCCTCTTGTCATCAAATACTCGGAGCACTCGCACCAAATCTTTGTGAGAGATGCCAGGGTCATCGCAGTGAATTTCATGATAGAAGTGTGATAACCACATTGCGCTTCTACATGTTTTAATGCACTTCACATCCTTGAATGGTTTCGGCGATGCAACTCTTAATGCAAATGTTCCTATTATTCCATTCTATTAATGTACAGTCTTTAATCATAAATCACCTGCGTTCATCACAGTAAAATCCTTGAACGTCAGCTATGATCCTCACTCCTTGGGGTAACATCGTGATCTGCCTTAGAGCTATCAGAGCGCGTGTTAATTTGTACAACTCGTTGCACTGCACCAGTGAACAGGCAGTAGTTAATAACATGGTCATGCAGAAGTACAGCATATGCTGCAGTGTGATCTGGGAATTTTGTTGAAGATCCAAATTCAATCCGCACATCTACAGGCCCTGTTTTAATTATCTCATTCTGTTTTGAACAGTCAAAAACGATTATTGGTGCTAGCTTCTTGAAACTATGTGGACTCAGTAGGCATCCTTCATTTTCAATGCCTTCGTAGTAAGATGCTTGGAATCTCGCATACATGTCAAATGCCAGACTGTATACATTGCTGTCCTACTGTAGATGTAGATTCTTGTATGGGTGGTATTTGGAATTCATGTAGACTGACGTTAGTTAACTTGCTGTGGTCAAATTCAGTTGAGTCCTTTGATACATTCCCACGCCTTTGAGTTTGAAATGAAGTATGATGAATCGAGGTGCTCCCAACTCCACTGCTGTTTTAATAGCCCAGGTATGTGTGGATGCTGTAGGTAGGACTGGGTATTCAAAATGCTTCCATGATCGGAAGGTTAGTGGTAGAGAGACGCCAGCATTCAGAACTTTTAGGAGATTCAAGCATTCCTCATCAGAAACAGTGATGTGAGGCATTTTCCATACTATACTATTAATCTTGGTTTGAACATTATCTGCAGCTGTTTGTAACAATGAATTCACGCCACTTGCACTCCGCACCAAAATAAGCTCCTGTTTAGCGTTCATAATAATTCGCTGCATGTCCTCAAAATAACCCATAATCATTTTTAGTGGCACGCACATGGTAAATCGGCTGTATCTCTCCTCACCATCCAGTGCATTTACGAACCACCCCGCATTTTCCAAGCTGTTTGAATCAGAGGCTGAGATTGAAACGTACGTCTTAAGGGTTGATGTTATGCCAACATTGCGTGTGCGGTCGATTTAGATACCGTTAAGTTCATAACGTATCTCTTGAAACAGGAATGCTAGAGCATGTCGCGTCAGCTTCGAGAGCGTTACCGCAGTGCTCTCAGCTTCCTTAAGTGTGCAGTCCAGATACAGGAAGCTCTTGCAAGGCAGTGTTATGGCGTCCTGATGCTGGATAACAACCCTAATTTCATCATTTCTGTTAAATGTGCTTGAAGCTAGGGTTTGTGTGAGTGGTATTCATGACGTTTAATTCGATCATCATACTCTGCTGACTGAGTAACGTTGAGCGGCGTCATTTTGCGATTTGAAACCTGCTGAAGTAACGAATTCGTAATTAAGGCGTGTTATCACCTTGCGCTTCCGCGATACACTGAAGGGTCGTGAGCTCGGTGTGCTAGCTTTATACCTTACTCCCATCTCGCCTTAGATGCAAGCGTACAATGATCTCTTCTCCTCGAAAGTTAACGAGCTGATTATTCTGGTCAACAATACGCAGTTCTAGGTAATCCAATGTCTGAACTGTCACTGGGATATATATAGTGTTTGTGGGGGCTTGAACTATTTTATACCCAGTACCAACTGTAGGGAAGAATTCGTAAATTGAGTGACTCAACTTATCGTTGAGGTACGAGTTTGTGGCAATATTGCACTCAGTGTGGATTGTGATGACTGGAAGTATATCTACAGCTTGATCCGATGCGTAAAATTTACTGGGGTCCTTCACCAAAACATGATCCTTTGCAAAATCTAGCAGTGGACCTATTGAATCTCTCTGTCTAAAGTCGATCGTAGCACACTCTGTCCGTATTTCAGATTTAATGGTATTAATGTTATGAAACGTCCCCTTTGAAAAATTATACATGACTGTCTTAAACTGACACACAATATTTTTTAGCGCAACGCAATCTGACTTTCAATAATCCCTACAAAAGAATGGCCCTGACTAACATTAAACTATACCTTTCACAAATCACCTACCTCACAAAGATCTTCGTTACTCGAACTACTGCAATACAGCGAGCGCCAATACTGCCAGCTAAATAAAATATTCTAACTACTGAAGGCACTAACTACTGATAGGCATAGTTAGCAAATGAAAGATTTTGGTAGAGAACAAAATGTATTTACCTTAATACTGTTCAAAAGTCATAATATATATAGCAGTTCATGACATCCAGTCTTACAAATGTACTTTCTCTGATGGACACACGTCCAGATCATCCGCTCTCAAAATTCCGCCATCTCTCTCTCAACATCCACCACTGCTGGCGGCTCACCTCCAACTGCGTAACGCTACGCGCTGTTAACAGCCAACTGCACAACACTACAATAGCCAACAACAATGCAAACCAGCCACAGACTGCACACAGCACAGCCAGTGATTTTCATACAGAGCGCTACATGGCGTTACCAATAAGAAAACCTAAACAGCCTACTTACATAGCCCCCATGCTCCCCACAAAAAAATTTTACAAATTGTTTTGGGCACTGGCCAATACATATTTGTTAAAAAATTTTCACACTTACAATAACAAAGAAATCATATGCACACACTTATTGATACAATGTTGGTCAAAAGCTAAAATTTTCTCACAGTCCATAAAGACAGTCCTGATCATTCATCACAGTAAAATTGCAGTTTTTTCCTCAAAGTCTGAGCAGTAAAAGAAAATGCACATGGAAGTAGTGGATTTCCATGCAGTCCTGAAGAAGTAGTGTTGTCCTTCCAACGGAAAGACAGTGCTGACTCTTGACATGCAGACAGGTAATGGGCCACAACAGAGCAAACCCACTGCAGAGAAAGCCGAAGTTTTAAAGAATATTGGTAGGTAGGTCATCAGAGAGCAGACCAACTGTAGTCCTGGTAGAGATTACGGTATTGGTGGGCCACCAGAGGTGCAGACCCAGTGCAGTCCTTGTAGAAATAATGGTATTGGTGAGTCATCAAAGGTGTAGACCCACTGTAGTCCTTGTAGAGATAGCTAGCTGCCATCTGCTGTGACTGTGCAGGTGCACAATCACCATTGAAGGGTCTTGCAGAGAATGTAGCAAGTCCATGAACCACCACTTGTGCACTCACAAAAATTTTTTATGAAATGTCCTTAGAATCAGCAATGCTGTTATCCAGTCCCTTGCTGAATTATTAACACACGTGCAAACACTAACAGTCCTCTTTTTTTCACATATTGTGCATATACTATAACCAACAGAAATGTGTGCAGTGAAATGAATGCTTACAAGTTACTTAATATGATAAACTGGTGTCAATTACAATTTTATAACATGAGTATACAATTACAGAGATACAGAAAACATCATTAAAAACATAATAATACAGATAACATTTGTAGTAATACAGGCTTTACAAAAGAATAGAAATAAACATATACATCAGTGTTACAGGAATTATGACGTAAGTAAATATATAAAATAATGAGAATAGTTTTCGAAACATTAATTTCACATATGAGCATTGAAACAGAACAGAATTAATAATGTCTAAACATCTTTACCAGCTAAATAACATATTATTAATGCAAATTATATTTGAGGATAACAGTATTCCTCATCATAGTGAATGTAGCTTAGTACTAGAAAAATTCTACAACATAAATCTTAGTAGCTAAACACATAAAGACAGGAAACACAGAAATACAAAAGAGTACACAAACACATAGCAGGATAACACAGGAGGAAATTATAGGGTTTGTTTTCAGTGTAACATTTGGTACTGCAGTCCAACCCGAAACTTCATTCCATAGATCTTTCGTCTTATTTGAACATTTTTTCCACAAAAAAAAAAAATCCTATACAAGCATGCTTTCTGTATTTATAAAATGGTTCAAATGGCTCTGAGCGCTATGGGACTTAACAGCTGTGGTCATCAGTCCCCTAGAACTTAGAACTACTTAAACCTAACTAACCTAAGGACATCACACACATCCATGCCCGAGGCAGGATTCGAACCTGCGACCGTAGCAGTCGCATGGTTCCGGACTGCGCGCCTAGAACCGCGAGACCACCGCGGCCAGCTCTGTATTTATTTGCTCACATACTTCTTACCTCATTATTTATTTTCCATTATCTTACCTCATCATTTATTTCCTAGAAAATCCTACCTATACCTACTTTCTGTACTTTTTTCGTATAACTTCTCAATGCATTTCTTCCAATTCATCGCAACTCATTCTCTTATATAGTCTACCCCCTCTTAAGCTAACTTAAATCTACTGAGCTCAGATGCTAAACTAATGGACGAGGCAATGCAGCAGCACACAACAATTACTACAAACAGCAATGAAAAGAAATGGAAATTGTCAAAGCAAGCAGTAGCAAATCTAAATTAGCAGACCAAATGCAACATTACAACTAATATGAGCCAATGTGCAGCAACAAGAAAAATAAATCAGTAGTAAAACTGGCTTAACAGAGTAATGCGAAGTGACATTCAGTAGCACTATGCATGGCAAACAGCAGTAGCAAATGCTATAACTAATACCTAAACATGGCAAAGCTCAAGCAGAAAAAATATTACACTAAAGACAACAATGCAGATAAGGAAAATGTCTATTCACATCTTAATGTCTATGTAATTAAAGTGGTGCACCACAACTTATTCTACGAAAAATTTTACCAAGTAGTTGAAAAGAAAATTATGTATGTAAGTCCTGTGAAGGGAAATGTCTTTTTGTGCTCCTTTTTTTGAAGTAGATCATAAAGTTATTATTTACTGGATCTGTAGGCACAAAATATCTATATTAGTACATCTATAAAATTTTATTTTAACCAATGCTGCAGTGCAGCTAGAAACTAGATACTAAACAAAATGAGCAAACTCTCAACTAGAAAGACAATAGATGTAAAATGTTTCTCATCATTTCATTAGGCATTTCAGTAAATATCATAAATTAAGAGCTCCACAGTATAATCACATGTTTTCAAGTTTGAGCGTGTCGTATTTGCGATGCTTTCTGCAAAGAAATGTCAATAGCGAGGATAATGGCCTCCTTTTTCTCCGCCTGTGCCTCTGAGAGGCACACACTAATGACTTTTCCAGGCGTATGTCGCACAGCTGGATGCCCACGATGCATTACGTGAAGGTGGTCACTCAACTGTCTTACCGAAATATTTACAACACCAGTTTGCACTACAGTGACAGTCTCATATAAAAAATTTCACAGGTCGAGAATTTGCGTTACAAATGTGTAGAAACAAAATCCTATAAATATAACATTGTCCAAAAAATTTTCGCCGGCACTGTGATACATTCATGCATGTACATACATTTCATAACTCTTAAAGTACGATTCTTGGTTTCCAACAACCTTTTTCACAAGCCAGAGTCCATAACCACTACTCATTATTCCTTACCTTATTTCACATATACATATTCGTCGACACTTCAATATTTCATCATAATAGATATGTAGCATAATCAAATTCCTCATATAGCATCAGCTTATTGATCATAAACATACCTCAACAGCATAATACACATTGTCATCGTAATAATATCATAAAAACTCAGCCAAATCTCAAAAACGTCGTAGCTTTCTGCAATAATTTCAAAACCTAAAAAAATTCTCTCCTCATTTCAATAGTGTCATCTACCTCAATCGTGCTTTAAAAATCATGATCCCATACCAAATACGTCGTTCAAAGCTCTCATAGTATCACAATGGTTCTGAAAAAATATGAAGAGTTCACAAAGTACACACAAAATACAGTTTCATAAGTGTGAAGTTATCCAACTGTGTAACTGCATAAACATCTGTCACTGACGTAGTAAAAAAATGTTTGTTTATCTGTTAAATAATCAGGTAGCTGTGTAATTCTGTGTTGGAGAAATATGGTACCGATGAGTAAAGTTGTATAAGCAAATACCATATTAGCTAGGGCTCCTTGTGCTTGCCACACACATGGTACACAAAGTAAGCGTGTGCCCTCCTGAGGATTAATGTAATTATACCCTCAGGTGTTACAGATTACAGAAATGGAATAAAATGTATCACGGAAAACTTTCTTTGTAATTCAAAAATCTTTAAAAAAATAAATGTTTTAAGT
Source organism: Schistocerca serialis cubense (assembly GCF_023864345.2). NCBI lineage: Eukaryota > Metazoa > Arthropoda > Insecta > Orthoptera > Acrididae > Schistocerca > Schistocerca serialis. Next base: position 983,205,363 of record NC_064640.1, on the reverse strand, counting down.
ACAAAATTAAACACTCAAATACGTGTCCTTTAGCGCTAAATGTGCGTCTTGCCGTAAGATAATTCTGTGGAAGTGTCGTTGTTATCGTCCTCTGTAAGCAAAGTTCTGCTGAAGTCAATGTACTCACCTCATCATAAACAAAAGCGAAATGCTTTGCGTATAGATATCGTAGTAGTTATGATTATTGCCGTGATGAAGAGAGTACTGTACTGTAACGTATTGTTGTGCTACGAAAAAGGCTGTCTCATTGTAGCTACGTCGGATTCTGTAAGGTCCATTGTAAACCAGAAAGAATTTGTGACTCAAGTGTTTCTTCTTATGTGACAATGAATGAGCTTTAATGAGAACTTTCTGACCAATATATAGTTTCTTTGCATTTGCTTTACCGTGTAGTTTTCTCCTTTTGTCTGCAGCAGAATTTATATTTTTAATGGCCAAATCAATTATGTCTTTGTGTCGAAGTTTACGGGTATTCGGAAAAGGTACAAGCTCTCTGATTCTGTTTGGTGGTTCTTCATTCTTCAGTACAAGAGTATGTGGTAAAGCAGTGGAGTCATGAGGCATTTCATTCAGCACATTTTGAAATAAGTGTAAATATCTGTCACAATGCTGATGCTTTCTGTGACAATAAAGTCTGCAAAGTTTATTGATTTCTTTCATAATCCGTGCAGACGGGTTACAATGTGGTGAGTACAATGAAATAAAAACAGATTTGATTTTATTATTCCGAAGCATGCGTGACCACACATCAGATCTGAATTGCGGTCCGTTATCTGAAATGACTTTACTAACGTGTCCAACTTCACGTAAGAAATTTTTAACAAAGACGTTGGATACAGAACGTCCAGTGGTTTTACATAACGGTGTGAAAGAAACAAATTTTGAAGTAAGTTCAACAGCGAGTAGAACGTACGAAAATCCATTAGATGTTCTGACAAGCAGTCCCAAGAGATCAACAGCAGCAAATTCTTTTAATTTAAAAGGAATGATAGGAAACAACAGAGCACGATGGGAGATAGTAGATGGTTTCGCCTTTTGACAAAGTTTACAAATAGACAAGACACTTCGAATTCTCTTTTCCATATTGTTAAAATAACAAGTCGTTCGAAGAATATGATAACATTTTCGTGGACCAAAATGTGCGTAGCTGAAATGAATGTACCAAATGAGCTTATTAACAAAATCGTCTGGAATGCAAAGTACCCATAGCTTGTCATCAACAGTGCAGCGTTTGAACAGTATGTGGTTTCTAACCAGATAATAATGCCCAATCTGAGTGTGTGTCTTTTCATGCCATTTACTTTCGATGTCTTTCCAAATTGGATCTTTATCTTGTTCATGAGCAATACCCTTTAAAGATGTGGTAATGAAGTTTTCGAAGGCGACTTTTTGAATGTAAAGAATACTGAAATTTTTCTCTAGGTTGCCTTCTGTGTTACTTTTTTCAAGCCCAGCCGGTGCGCGTGACAGTGCGCCCGCAACAATGTTCTCCTTGCCGGGAATGTAGACTATTGTGAAGTGGAATTCTTGCAGAAACAATGCCCAACGTTTTAACCTGTCATGATTTAATTTTGAAGACATAAGAAATTGTAATGCACGATGATCACTGTATACTTTTACGTGCTTACCAGAAAGAAATAAACGGAATTTGTTAAATGCCCAAACGATAGATAAAGCTTCTAATTCAGCAACGGAATAATTTTTTTCAGATTTTGTTAGCACTCTGCTAGCAAAAGTAATGGTTTTCTGAACAGTAGTGTCATTTTCTATGGCTTCTTGAAATAAATGGGCACCAAGACCGACTTTAGAAGAATCCGTGCTAAGGCAGAAATTTTGTGACAGATCTGGATGAGCTAGTATTGGCGCGTTAAGTAGCGATTCTTTCAAAGAATTTAATTCCAACTGTGCTTATTCGTCCCAGTTCTAAATAGTATTTTTTCCAGTGAGAGAACAAAGTTTTGGTGTAACTAGAATTTGCATATTCAGAAAACGACGGTAAAAATTTACGAGACCTAGAAAACTGCGGACTTGTTTTTTTGTGGATGGAACTGGAATGGCTCTGATTGCTTCTAACTTTTCAGGATCCGGCTGAATGCCTCCAGAAGAAATAATATGTCCCAAAAACCTCACCTTTGACCTACCGAATTCAGACTTTTCCAAGTTAACTGTTATTTCATATTCTGCAAAAATACGCAACAAACTGTTGAGGATGCAATTATGTTGTTCCCATGAGGCTTCTGCTATTAGAATATCATCCACATATAAGGTGATGTGACGTTTTAAGAAATCAGGTAATATGGAATTTAGTCCGCGAATGAACGCTGCCGAAGAAATGTTCAAACCAAAAGGAAGTTTCTGAAATTGATAACAAACGCCGAAACAAAGAAAAGCTGTGTATTTTCTACATTCTGGATGAAGTTCGATCTGATAAAAGCTGGATCTGAGATCAATAGAAGACAACACTTTTACACCATTAAAATTTTGAAGAAGTTCTTCCATCGTTTGCGGCCTGTTTGTTTCAGGAATAATGATAGTATTGATTTGTCTCGAATCTAAGACAAGTCTGATCGATCCATTTTTCTTCTCAACAACATGTAATGGATTGTTGTATGAGCTTACTGCAGGCTCAATAATGCCCTCGTCAAGCATAGATTGTATTTCTGTTCGAACCCGGTCCCTATAATGTGCTGGAATTACGTATGGTCTAACACAAAATTTAGTATGCTCATGAACACGAAATTGGTATTGAAATCCCTTGATTGTCCCTGTTTTGTGAGTAAAAACTGTGGAATGTGCTTGTAAAATCTCAAAAAGGTCCTGCCTATCAGTGTCATTACAATTCTCAGTTGTTTGAATTTTATTCTGAATTAACTCATTAGTATCAAATATGCCGTCGATATCATCGCTGTAAGTACTTGCAGAGTGATTGTTAGTGTCTAGTTCCGTAGAAAATTCCGAACTGTTGTCTAACGGAAGGTAAAGCCGATTAATTTCCTCGTCATGGTTTGAGAGCCAATCTTCAAATTTCAAAGCTATTGACTTACCTTCTTTCTCTAAACTTATTCCAGCATCGTGAAAGTTTAAGATTGCTTTGTATTCATTAAAAAAGTCTACTCCCAGTATAATTTCCGTCGACAATAATGGAACAATAAGAAAGTTCATAGAGAAGCTGTGGCTTTGACAAAAGAATTCTAAGTTGGTTTGGTGGCGTACATCTACACTTTTTCCAACGATTGCACCTTGTAATTTAATCTTACGTAACCGAAGTGTGGGACAATCGTTCGATTTGTTGCATTTGCTAAAGGCTGTTTCACTAATTACTGAAATGGGACTGCCAGAGTCAAGTACTGCCGTAAATTTTGCGTCATTTACTGTAATGTGAATCACAGGATATGCAATGTTATGTTTTACGTCGTGTTCCTGGAGTAAGATGTCCCTAATGTCTTCCATTTTTACGTAATTACTAGCTGCAGCAGCTGCGTCGTCAGTTTCATAAGTACGTTTTGTGGCTGCCAGCGGTATGAGTCATTGCCTACTGTCTCTTTGTTGGCGCGCGTCGTTATTGGGATTTGGAGACCTAACTTCTACAAATTCACCTTGTCGAGAGGGCCCTGCCCTGTTTGAATCCCGCCAGTTCTGATGCAATTCAAGTCTATCGTTACGATCATATCGTCTGTCGTCATGTCGGTAGATTCCATAGTTTCTTTCTTGTCGGTCACATGGTGGAGAATCTCTCCCTGAATCTTAACTGCGAGCTGGACCATTGTGTCTGAAGTTATTCTGTCTCCCTTGATAATAATTATTTTGGTTTCTGTATTGTCTCTTTCTCTGATTGTCTCTGTGATAGTCATTACCGCGGAGAGGTGATCTTTCCCTGTAATTATTACTACTCTGCCAACGGATGTAATAGGGGGGTGTCTGTTTCGGTCACGATTTACGTTGTAAGAATAGCCTTGTCGTGTCCATTTACTATTTCTGTTATCGCGGAATTGTGACGGACGTGACCTGTAATTGTTGTGCTCCTGTTTTCGCGTTCCGCGATTGTCAGTGTCGATTTCCAATTCTTGTAACAGTCCCTGAAAAGCTTCAATGTCGTCTTTGCAACGTCCCGCCAAAATAATGTGTCGTAAATGTTCAGACAATTTGATTAAGCAAATGCGGATGAGTTCTGAGGGGCTGTATGGGTTTGAAAGATACTGATTCTTATGCAACATGTCTTCAAAATATTTCAGAAGACTGGAAAATTCAGATTGTTCGAAATGTTTAATCATTATGATGGTATGTTTTACTCGGTCTTGTATAGCTTGAGACCAATACGCTGAGAGGAAGGCATGATAAAATTCTCCTTCACTGTGACAATCGAGAATGACCGATCGCATTCTTACAGCTGGTTCATTCTCTAAATAGCCACACATAAATTCTAATCTGTGCTGTAATGACCAGTTGGGAGGAAAACAATGAGAGAATTGATAAAGCCACGCTTGTGGATGAATGTCGTTGCCGGAATTCTTAAATGTTTTGAATTTATGTGTAGTAATGAACAGCTTATAGTCAAAGTCATCGTGTCGGCGAGTCACATATCGGTCATTGTTACTTCGTTTCGGCGGTTCCATCTCAAAATTCAATGCGCCTTGCCAATTTCTTTCATAATTTCCGGAGTGTCCTGTGTTATTATTTTGTGGTTGTTCCGTATTTCTATGTCCCTCTTCCCATACTGGAGCGCGAGTGTCCTCTGAAATATGTAATTCTTGTATTACTTGTGCCAACTGATCTTGTACTTCCCGGATTTCTCTTTTGTACTGTGTATTGATTTGATTTTGATTTTGTTTGAATTTTCTAATTTGTTCATACTCTTCAGCGTCATACTCTTCAGTGTCATTCAGATCATCATCTACCTTTGTAGATAAGTTAGTGAACTGATCTGAAAGTTCGGCTACTTTATCCGATAGTGAAATTATTTCCTCTGTGTGTTTTTCTGAACCAAGTTTCAGAGTGTCCATTTGTATTGAAATCGTATGTACTGTGTCATTTAAGTTTTCCTGAGTTTTTTCAAGTTGCCGTAACCGAATCGGTAGATGCAACTGAGTCAATTTTAGCTTGCAAGGTGTCGTGATGAACAATAGTTCGCAGTTCTTTTATGGCTGCTTCGTGATTCTGTAATGCATTTTCATGATGCGAAAAAATAGGATGGAAATGCTCACAAATTTGTGTTTTTACGTCATTACAGACTTTTCGACATTTCGATTCGATTTTAAGTAACTCAGCAGTTAAAACTTTACGTGTATGCTCAAGCGTGGTGTCTAACTTTCGAAGATTTTGTTCCATTGTGTCTAACTTTTGAAGCTTTTGCTGGGTTTGTCTCTGATTTTGTTCCATCTTGTCTAACTTTTGAAGATTTTGTCCCATTTGTTTCTGATTTTGTTCAAGCGTTGTGTCTAACTTTTGTAGCCTTTGCCCCATTTGTTGCATTAACTGTAATAACAATGCACTGGTGTCTGAAACATGTTCCTCAGTGCTATTCGGCAGTGCATTTGAACCGGCAATATTCGCATTTTGAAAAGCAGAAAATGTGCCTTGACTTATTTGAGAAAACGGTGAGGACGCAAAACCTCAATATACAGTATTTGCAAGATTGTGTCCTGTCATTTCGGAATCCTGAGGCGAGCTGTTGCCGACCGACCGATCGATAATGCTTCCCTGTTCACTAATTGTTTCACTGTATACGCCATTATTTGCAGCCCGCTCCATTTCCCTATGAACAATTACCAAACTACTACTTTGAACATTAGTTAATTCATTACACGGTGGCGCTAACACACTGCTTTCGTCTTCACTGTCATTTCTCAGTTTACTTTGGAGCCTAGTATTACGTTTTTCACACGCCATCATTGTCACAATATTTCACACGACAACACAGAAAAGCACAATTTGAAGAGCAAAATAAAAAAAAACACATTAACATAGCACTGAAAATAATATCTCGTTAATTGCTAGTGCAACTGCGCAATACTTGATGCAAATCTACATGCATGCCACAACTGTTTTACTGTACAACAATGAAAAACTACAACTACAAAGGGGATTATCTCTATAATTACGCGCTAGTAATAAACAATAGTTACACTAATTACACAAGCTACAAGAAAAAATCAGAAGATTCCAGTGAGGTATCCTCGGCTAAGGGTCGACATATGAAACGTCCCCTTAGAAAAATTACACATGACTGTCTTAAACTGACACACAATATTTTTTAGCGCAACGCAATCTGACTTTCAATAATCCCTACAAAAGAATGGCCCTGACTAACATTAAACTATACCTTTCACAAATCACCTACCTCACAAAGATCTTCGTTACTCGAACTACTGCAATACAGCGAGCGCCAATACTGCCAGCTAAATAAAATATTCTAACTACTGAAGGCACTAACTACTGATAGGCATAGTTAGCAAATGAAAGATTTTGGTAGAGAACAAAATGTATTTACCTTAATACTGTTCAAAAGTCATAATATATATAGCAGTTCATGACATCCAGTCTTACAAATGTACTTTCTCTGATGGACACACGTCCAGATCATCCGCTCTCAAAATTCCGCCATCTCTCTCTCAACATCCACCACTGCTGGCGGCTCACCTCCAACTGCGTAACGCTACGCGCTGTTAACAGCCAACTGCACAACACTACAATAGCCAACAACAATGCAAACCAGCCACAGACTGCACACAGCACAGCCAGTGATTTTCATACAGAGCGCTACATGGCGTTACCAATAAGAAAACCTAAACAGCCTACTTACATAGCCCCCATGCTCCCCACAAAAAAATTTTACAAATTGTTTTGGGCACTGGCCAATACATATTTGTTAAAAAATTTTCACACTTACAATAACAAAGAAATCATATGCACACACTTATTGATACAATGTTGGTCAAAAGCTAAAATTTTCTCACAGTCCATAAAGACAGTCCTGATCATTCATCACAGTAAAATTGCAGTTTTTTCCTCAAAGTCTGAGCAGTAAAAGAAAATGCACATGGAAGTAGTGGATTTCCATGCAGTCCTGAAGAAGTAGTGTTGTCCTTCCAACGGAAAGACAGTGCTGACTCTTGACATGCAGACAGGTAATGGGCCACAACAGAGCAAACCCACTGCAGAGAAAGCCGAAGTTTTAAAGAATATTGGTAGGTAGGTCATCAGAGAGCAGACCAACTGTAGTCCTGGTAGAGATTACGGTATTGGTGGGCCACCAGAGGTGCAGACCCAGTGCAGTCCTTGTAGAAATAATGGTATTGGTGAGTCATCAAAGGTGTAGACCCACTGTAGTCCTTGTAGAGATAGCTAGCTGCCATCTGCTGTGACTGTGCAGGTGCACAATCACCATTGAAGGGTCTTGCAGAGAATGTAGCAAGTCCATGAACCACCACTTGTGCACTCACAAAAATTTTTTATGAAATGTCCTTAGAATCAGCAATGCTGTTATCCAGTCCCTTGCTGAATTATTAACACACGTGCAAACACTAACAGTCCTCTTTTTTTCACATATTGTGCATATACTATAACCAACAGAAATGTGTGCAGTGAAATGAATGCTTACAAGTTACTTAATATGATAAACTGGTGTCAATTACAATTTTATAACATGAGTATACAATTACAGAGATACAGAAAACATCATTAAAAACATAATAATACAGATAACATTTGTAGTAATACAGGCTTTACAAAAGAATAGAAATAAACATATACATCAGTGTTACAGGAATTATGACGTAAGTAAATATATAAAATAATGAGAATAGTTTTCGAAACATTAATTTCACATATGAGCATTGAAACAGAACAGAATTAATAGTGTCTAAACATCTTTACCAGCTAAATAACATATTATTAATGCAAATTATATTTGAGGATAACAGTATTCCTCATCATAGTGAATGTAGCTTAGTACTAGAAAAATTCTACAACATAAATCTTAGTAGCTAAACACATAAAGACAGGAAACACAGAAATACAAAAGAGTACACAAACACATAGCAGGATAACACAGGAGGAAATTATAGGGTTTGTTTTCAGTGTAACATTTGGTACTGCAGTCCAACCCGAAACTTCATTCCATAGATCTTTCGTCTTATTTGAACATTTTTTCCACAAAAAAAAAAAATCCTATACAAGCATGCTTTCTGTATTTATAAAATGGTTCAAATGGCTCTGAGCGCTATGGGACTTAACAGCTGTGGTCATCAGTCCCCTAGAACTTAGAACTACTTAAACCTAACTAACCTAAGGACATCACACACATCCATGCCCGAGGCAGGATTCGAACCTGCGACCGTAGCAGTCGCATGGTTCCGGACTGCGCGCCTAGAACCGCGAGACCACCGCGGCCAGCTCTGTATTTATTTGCTCACATATTTCTTACCTCATTATTTATTTTCCATTATCTTACCTCATCATTTATTTCCTAGAAAATCCTACCTATACCTACTTTCTGTACTTTTTTCGTATAACTTCTCAATGCATTTCTTCCAATTCATCGCAACTCATTCTCTTATATAGTCTACCCCCTCTTAAGCTAACTTAAATCTACTGAGCTCAGATGCTAAACTAATGGACGAGGCAATGCAGCAGCACACAACAATTACTACAAACAGCAATGAAAAGAAATGGAAATTGTCAAAGCAAGCAGTAGCAAATCTAAATTAGCAGACCAAATGCAACATTACAACTAATATGAGCCAATGTGCAGCAACAAGAAAAATAAATCAGTAGTAAAACTGGCTTAACAGAGTAATGCGAAGTGACATTCAGTAGCACTATGCATGGCAAACAGCAGTAGCAAATGCTATAACTAATACCTAAACATGGCAAAGCTCAAGCAGAAAAAATATTACACTAAAGACAACAATGCAGATAAGGAAAATGTCTATTCACATCTTAATGTCTATGTAATTAAAGTGGTGCACCACAACTTATTCTACGAAAAATTTTACCAAGTAGTTGAAAAGAAAATTATGTATGTAAGTCCTGTGAAGGGAAATGTCTTTTTGTGCTCCTTTTTTTGAAGTAGATCATAAAGTTATTATTTACTGGATCTGTAGGCACAAAATATCTATATTAGTACATCTATAAAATTTTATTTTAACCAATGCTGCAGTGCAGCTAGAAACTAGATACTAAACAAAATGAGCAAACTCTCAACTAGAAAGACAATAGATGTAAAATGTTTCTCATCATTTCATTAGGCATTTCAGTAAATATCATAAATTAAGAGCTCCACAGTATAATCACATGTTTTCAAGTTTGAGCGTGTCGTATTTGCGATGCTTTCTGCAAAGAAATGTCAATAGCGAGGATAATGGCCTCCTTTTTCTCCGCCTGTGCCTCTGAGAGGCACACACTAATGACTTTTCCAGGCGTATGTCGCACAGCTGGATGCCCACGATGCATTACGTGAAGGTGGTCACTCAACTGTCTTACCGAAATATTTACAACACCAGTTTGCACTACAGTGACAGTCTCATATAAAAAATTTCACAGGTCGAGAATTTGCGTTACAAATGTGTAGAAACAAAATCCTATAAATATAACATTGTCCAAAAAATTTTCGCCGGCACTGTGATACATTCATGCATGTACATACATTTCATAACTCTTAAAGTACGATTCTTGGTTTCCAACAACCTTTTTCACAAGCCAGAGTCCATAACCACTACTCATTATTCCTTACCTTATTTCACATATACATATTCGTCGACACTTCAATATTTCATCATAATAGATATGTAGCATAATCAAATTCCTCATATAGCATCAGCTTATTGATCATAAACATACCTCAACAGCATAATACACATTGTCATCGTAATAATATCATAAAAACTCAGCCAAATCTCAAAAACGTCGTAGCTTTCTGCAATAATTTCAAAACCTAAAAAAATTCTCTCCTCATTTCAATAGTGTCATCTACCTCAATCGTGCTTTAAAAATCATGATCCCATACCAAATACGTCGTTCAAAGCTCTCATAGTATCACAATGGTTCTGAAAAAATATGAAGAGTTCACAAAGTACACACAAAATACAGTTTCATAAGTGTGAAGTTATCCAACTGTGTAACTGCATAAACATCTGTCACTGACGTAGTAAAAAAATGTTTGTTTATCTGTTAAATAATCAGGTAGCTGTGTAATTCTGTGTTGGAGAAATATGGTACCGATGAGTAAAGTTGTATAAGCAAATACCATATTAGCTAGGGCTCCTTGTGCTTGCCACACACATGGTACACAAAGTAAGCGTGTGCCCTCCTGAGGATTAATGTAATTATACCCTCAGGTGTTACAGATTACAGAAATGGAATAAAATGTATCACGGAAAACTTTCTTTGTAATTCAAAAATCTTTAAAAAAATAAATGTTTTAAGTACAAAATTAAACACTCAAATACGTGTCCTTTAGCGCTAAATGTGCGTCTTGCCGTAAGATAATTCTGTGGAAGTGTCGTTGTTATCGTCCTCTGTAAGCAAAGTTCTGCTGAAGTCAATGTACTCACCTCATCATAAACAAAAGCGAAATGCTTTGCGTATAGATATCGTAGTAGTTATGATTATTGCCGTGATGAAGAGAGTACTGTACTGTAACGTATTGTTGTGCTACGAAAAAGGCTGTCTCATTGTAGCTACGTCGGATTCTGTAAGGTCCATTGTAAACCAGAAAGAATTTGTGACTCAAGTGTTTCTTCTTATGTGACAATGAATGAGCTTTAATGAGAACTTTCTGACCAATATATAGTTTCTTTGCATTTGCTTTACCGTGTAGTTTTCTCCTTTTGTCTGCAGCAGAATTTATATTTTTAATGGCCAAATCAATTATGTCTTTGTGTCGAAGTTTACGGGTATTCGGAAAAGGTACAAGCTCTCTGATTCTGTTTGGTGGTTCTTCATTCTTCAGTACAAGAGTATGTGGTAAAGCAGTGGAGTCATGAGGCATTTCATTCAGCACATTTTGAAATAAGTGTAAATATCTGTCACAATGCTGATGCTTTCTGTGACAATAAAGTCTGCAAAGTTTATTGATTTCTTTCATAATCCGTGCAGACGGGTTACAATGTGGTGAGTACAATGAAATAAAAACAGATTTGATTTTATTATTCCGAAGCATGCGTGACCACACATCAGATCTGAATTGCGGTCCGTTATCTGAAATGACTTTACTAACGTGTCCAACTTCACGTAAGAAATTTTTAACAAAGACGTTGGATACAGAACGTCCAGTGGTTTTACATAACGGTGTGAAAGAAACAAATTTTGAAGTAAGTTCAACAGCGAGTAGAACGTACGAAAATCCATTAGATGTTCTGACAAGCAGTCCCAAGAGATCAACAGCAGCAAATTCTTTTAATTTAAAAGGAATGATAGGAAACAACAGAGCACGATGGGAGATAGTAGATGGTTTCGCCTTTTGACAAAGTTTACAAATAGACAAGACACTTCGAATTCTCTTTTCCATATTGTTAAAATAACAAGTCGTTCGAAGAATATGATAACATTTTCGTGGACCAAAATGTGCGTAGCTGAAATGAATGTACCAAATGAGCTTATTAACAAAATCGTCTGGAATGCAAAGTACCCATAGCTTGTCATCAACAGTGCAGCGTTTGAACAGTATGTGGTTTCTAACCAGATAATAATGCCCAATCTGAGTGTGTGTCTTTTCATGCCATTTACTTTCGATGTCTTTCCAAATTGGATCTTTATCTTGTTCATGAGCAATACCCTTTAAAGATGTGGTAATGAAGTTTTCGAAGGCGACTTTTTGAATGTAAAGAATACTGAAATTTTTCTCTAGGTTGCCTTCTGTGTTACTTTTTTCAAGCCCAGCCGGTGCGCGTGACAGTGCGCCCGCAACAATGTTCTCCTTGCCGGGAATGTAGACTATTGTGAAGTGGAATTCTTGCAGAAACAATGCCCAACGTTTTAACCTGTCATGATTTAATTTTGAAGACATAAGAAATTGTAATGCACGATGATCACTGTATACTTTTACGTGCTTACCAGAAAGAAATAAACGGAATTTGTTAAATGCCCAAACGATAGATAAAGCTTCTAATTCAGCAACGGAATAATTTTTTTCAGATTTTGTTAGCACTCTGCTAGCAAAAGTAATGGTTTTCTGAACAGTAGTGTCATTTTCTATGGCTTCTTGAAATAAATGGGCACCAAGACCGACTTTAGAAGAATCCGTGCTAAGGCAGAAATTTTGTGACAGATCTGGATGAGCTAGTATTGGCGCGTTAAGTAGCGATTCTTTCAAAGAATTTAATTCCAACTGTGCTTATTCGTCCCAGTTCTAAATAGTATTTTTTCCAGTGAGAGAACAAAGTTTTGGTGTAACTAGAATTTGCATATTCAGAAAACGACGGTAAAAATTTACGAGACCTAGAAAACTGCGGACTTGTTTTTTTGTGGATGGAACTGGAATGGCTCTGATTGCTTCTAACTTTTCAGGATCCGGCTGAATGCCTCCAGAAGAAATAATATGTCCCAAAAACCTCACCTTTGACCTACCGAATTCAGACTTTTCCAAGTTAACTGTAATTTCATATTCTGCAAAAATACGCAACAAACTGTTGAGGATGCAATTATGTTGTTCCCATGAGGCTTCTGCTATTAGAATATCATCCACATATAAGGTGATGTGACGTTTTAAGAAATCAGGTAATATGGAATTTAGTCCGCGAATGAACGCTGCCGAAGAAATGTTCAAACCAAAAGGAAGTTTCTGAAATTGATAACAAACGCCGAAACAAAGAAAAGCTGTGTATTTTCTACATTCTGGATGAAGTTCGATCTGATAAAAGCTGGATCTGAGATCAATAGAAGACAACACTTTTACACCATTAAAATTTTGAAGAAGTTCTTCCATCGTTTGCGGCCTGTTTGTTTCAGGAATAATGATAGTATTGATTTGTCTCGAATCTAAGACAAGTCTGATCGATCCATTTTTCTTCTCAACAACATGTAATGGATTGTTGTATGAGCTTACTGCAGGCTCAATAATGCCCTCGTCAAGCATAGATTGTATTTCTGTTCGAACCCGGTCCCTATAATGTGCTGGAATTACGTATGGTCTAACACAAAATTTAGTATGCTCATGAACACGAAATTGGTATTGAAATCCCTTGATTGTCCCTGTTTTGTGAGTAAAAACTGTGGAATGTGCTTGTAAAATCTCAAAAAGGTCCTGCCTATCAGTGTCATTACAATTCTCAGTTGTTTGAATTTTATTCTGAATTAACTCATTAGTATCAAATATGCCGTCGATATCATCGCTGTAAGTACTTGCAGAGTGATTGTTAGTGTCTAGTTCCGTAGAAAATTCCGAACTGTTGTCTAACGGAAGGTAAAGCCGATTAATTTCCTCGTCATGGTTTGAGAGCCAATCTTCAAATTTCAAAGCTATTGACTTACCTTCTTTCTCTAAACTTATTCCAGCATCGTGAAAGTTTAAGATTGCTTTGTATTCATTAAAAAAGTCTACTCCCAGTATAATTTCCGTCGACAATAATGGAACAATAAGAAAGTTCATAGAGAAGCTGTGGCTTTGACAAAAGAATTCTAAGTTGGTTTGGTGGCGTACATCTACACTTTTTCCAACGATTGCACCTTGTAATTTAATCTTACGTAACCGAAGTGTGGGACAATCGTTCGATTTGTTGCATTTGCTAAAGGCTGTTTCACTAATTACTGAAATGGGACTGCCAGAGTCAAGTACTGCCGTAAATTTTGCGTCATTTACTGTAATGTGAATCACAGGATATGCAATGTTATGTTTTACGTCGTGTTCCTGGAGTAAGATGTCCCTAATGTCTTCCATTTTTACGTAATTACTAGCTGCAGCAGCTGCGTCGTCAGTTTCATAAGTACGTTTTGTGGCTGCCAGCGGTATGAGTCATTGCCTACTGTCTCTTTGTTGGCGCGCGTCGTTATTGGGATTTGGAGACCTAACTTCTACAAATTCACCTTGTCGAGAGGGCCCTGCCCTGTTTGAATCCCGCCAGTTCTGATGCAATTCAAGTCTATCGTTACGATCATATCGTCTGTCGTCATGTCGGTAGATTCCATAGTTTCTTTCTTGTCGGTCACATGGTGGAGAATCTCTCCCTGAATCTTAACTGCGAGCTGGACCATTGTGTCTGAAGTTATTCTGTCTCCCTTGATAATAATTATTTTGGTTTCTGTATTGTCTCTTTCTCTGATTGTCTCTGTGATAGTCATTACCGCGGAGAGGTGATCTTTCCCTGTAATTATTACTACTCTGCCAACGGATGTAATAGGGGGGTGTCTGTTTCGGTCACGATTTACGTTGTAAGAATAGCCTTGTCGTGTCCATTTACTATTTCTGTTATCGCGGAATTGTGACGGACGTGACCTGTAATTGTTGTGCTCCTGTTTTCGCGTTCCGCGATTGTCAGTGTCGATTTCCAATTCTTGTAACAGTCCCTGAAAAGCTTCAATGTCGTCTTTGCAACGTCCCGCCAAAATAATGTGTCGTAAATGTTCAGACAATTTGATTAAGCAAATGCGGATGAGTTCTGAGGGGCTGTATGGGTTTGAAAGATACTGATTCTTATGCAACATGTCTTCAAAATATTTCAGAAGACTGGAAAATTCAGATTGTTCGAAATGTTTAATCATTATGATGGTATGTTTTACTCGGTCTTGTATAGCTTGAGACCAATACGCTGAGAGGAAGGCATGATAAAATTCTCCTTCACTGTGACAATCGAGAATGACCGATCGCATTCTTACAGCTGGTTCATTCTCTAAATAGCCACACATAAATTCTAATCTGTGCTGTAATGACCAGTTGGGAGGAAAACAATGAGAGAATTGATAAAGCCACGCTTGTGGATGAATGTCGTTGCCGGAATTCTTAAATGTTTTGAATTTATGTGTAGTAATGAACAGCTTATAGTCAAAGTCATCGTGTCGGCGAGTCACATATCGGTCATTGTTACTTCGTTTCGGCGGTTCCATCTCAAAATTCAATGCGCCTTGCCAATTTCTTTCATAATTTCCGGAGTGTCCTGTGTTATTATTTTGTGGTTGTTCCGTATTTCTATGTCCCTCTTCCCATACTGGAGCGCGAGTGTCCTCTGAAATATGTAATTCTTGTATTACTTGTGCCAACTGATCTTGTACTTCCCGGATTTCTCTTTTGTACTGTGTATTGATTTGATTTTGATTTTGTTTGAATTTTCTAATTTGTTCATACTCTTCAGCGTCATACTCTTCAGTGTCATTCAGATCATCATCTACCTTTGTAGATAAGTTAGTGAACTGATCTGAAAGTTCGGCTACTTTATCCGATAGTGAAATTATTTCCTCTGTGTGTTTTTCTGAACCAAGTTTCAGAGTGTCCATTTGTATTGAAATCGTATGTACTGTGTCATTTAAGTTTTCCTGAGTTTTTTCAAGTTGCCGTAACCGAATCGGTAGATGCAACTGAGTCAATTTTAGCTTGCAAGGTGTCGTGATGAACAATAGTTCGCAGTTCTTTTATGGCTGCTTCGTGATTCTGTAATGCATTTTCATGGTGCGAAAAAATAGGATGGAAATGCTCACAAATTTGTGTTTTTACGTCATTACAGACTTTTCGACATTTCGATTCGATTTTAAGTAACTCAGCAGTTAAAACTTTACGTGTATGCTCAAGCGTGGTGTCTAACTTTCGAAGATTTTGTTCCATTGTGTCTAACTTTTGAAGCTTTTGCTGGGTTTGTCTCTGATTTTGTTCCATCTTGTCTAACTTTTGAAGATTTTGTCCCATTTGTTTCTGATTTTGTTCAAGCGTTGTGTCTAACTTTTGTAGCCTTTGCCCCATTTGTTGCATTAACTGTAATAACAATGCACTGGTGTCTGAAACATGTTCCTCAGTGCTATTCGGCAGTGCATTTGAACCGGCAATATTCGCATTTTGAAAAGCAGAAAATGTGCCTTGACTTATTTGAGAAAACGGTGAGGACGCAAAACCTCAATATACAGTATTTGCAAGATTGTGTCCTGTCATTTCGGAATCCTGAGGCGAGCTGTTGCCGACCGACCGATCGATAATGCTTCCCTGTTCACTAATTGTTTCACTGTATACGCCATTATTTGCAGCCCGCTCCATTTCCCTATGAACAATTACCAAACTACTACTTTGAACATTAGTTAATTCATTACACGGTGGCGCTAACACACTGCTTTCGTCTTCACTGTCATTTCTCAGTTTACTTTGGAGCCTAGTATTACGTTTTTCACACGCCATCATTGTCACAATATTTCACACGACAACACAGAAAAGCACAATTTGAAGAGCAAAATAAAAAAAAACACATTAACATAGCACTGAAAATAATATCTCGTTAATTGCTAGTGCAACTGCGCAATACTTGATGCAAATCTACATGCATGCCACAACTGTTTTACTGTACAACAATGAAAAACTACAACTACAAAGGGGATTATCTCTATAATTACGCGCTAGTAATAAACAATAGTTACACTAATTACACAAGCTACAAGAAAAAATCAGAAGATTCCAGTGAGGTATCCTCGGCTAAGGGTCGACATATGAAACGTCCCCTTAGAAAAATTACACATGACTGTCTTAAACTGACACACAATATTTTTTAGCGCAACGCAATCTGACTTTCAATAATCCCTACAAAAGAATGGCCCTGACTAACATTAAACTATACCTTTCACAAATCACCTACCTCACAAAAATCTTCGTTACTCGAACTACTGCAATACAGCGAGCGCCAATACTGCCAGCTAAATAAAACATTCTAACTACTGAAGGCACTAACTACTGACAGGCATAGTTAGCAAATGAAAGATTTTGATAGAGAACAAACAATGTATTTACCTTAATACTGTTCAAAAGTCATAATATATACAGCAGTTCATGACATCCAGTCTTACAAATGTACTGTCTCTGATGGACACACGTCCAGATCATCCGCTCTCAAAATTTCGCCATCTCTCTCCCAACATCCACAACTGCTGGCGGCTCACCTCCAACTGCGCAACGCTACGCGCTGTTAACAGCCAACTGCCCAACACTACAATAGCCAACAACAATGCAAACCAGCTACAGACTGCACACAGCACAGCCAGTGATTTTCATACAGAGCGCTACGTGGCGTTACCAATAAGAAAACCTAAACAGCCTACTTACAATGTTTGCCCATAGTTCAATACCTTTTCCTGACTGTCTTAAGGCTTTGTTTAAATCATCAACATCGTAGGCACCAGGTTGTATTTGTAGAATCTCCTTCTGACCATCAATTTCCAGGTGCAGTTTATTGTTGCTCTTTGTGACATTTGGAATGATGTTATACGTCTCCAGACCAATCAGCGCAATACTCCAGCTCCTGCATTTAAATGAGTCAGCGGAACGTAATTTGCACGTAATACTGATCCTCGCTCTTTTAAAGTCAGAGTGTATGACATTTCATCTAAACCTCAAATGATGGGAGTGCATTCAATGATGGCTCTTTTATATGTGCGGATGTTTGCACACCTGCTCTGACGAGGAGAGGAGAAAGTGCACATTCTAGACTTCTCATCGCTTGGTCTAAATATAGCATGCACTCCAGAGGTTCGCTGATGCGAGTGAAGGCTAATTTTCCATGGCTGTGATGAGGAACATAACGCAGAGATGCCCACTCAGGTATGTGTTAAAGTCCTGATATCGCCGGAAATTGTAGAAGACATTTCTTTTGCTGGCGAAGTAGCAATGTAATTCTTCAGGCGGCTGTAAATCTCCAAATGAATCTAAACATTGTACTGTATCTGCACGTTTCTTAACATACGCCACACAGTAGGTCCCCGGATCCCCGGCAACATCTAAATTTACAATTCCGCATACATTAGTCCACCACATGGTCTTCGGTAATATATCCCGCAAAAAGACGCCACGGAATCCAGGAATGTGAAGTTTTTCTTTAACAATATTAACCAGATCTTTATTCGTGAGCTCTCGATCAGGTAGGATAACTAACGGACTTTTTTTTTAAATTATGAAGAGACCTAGTCGTTTCCTGTATGGTTTCAAGTAGAGACCCTTTCCGATAGCTGCTGCTTTCATGGCCCGATTATGTCTTCTGGCTTCCTCTAGTTTCGCCTGTGCATTCTGTGCGTTTTTGGCCGTTTTGGCTACAGCTGCAGCCCCGCCTGTAGGTGAACCTACCGCCGACAGAGCTGCAAGGGCTGGAACGAGGAACGGAATAATTCCACCTGAAGTCTTTGGTAGTGGTAGGACCCTAGGTGGTTTAATCGCATTCTTCTTGTTTTTCTTCCCGCCCTTCAACACACGTTTAGCTGCACACACCGAAGTGAGAATAAGTTTTTCAAACAACCATGTTTCTTCTTCTTCGCCCCCAAAGCTGTTCGAGTTGCATTCATAATTCGTTTGAAATTCATCACCCCCAAGCCCAATTTAACTTTTCCACGCATGGTTTTATCAACTACGAATGCAGCAACGTGCTGACCTATTCCGAGATCCTTTCTTCGTCTTATCTGCTTGGCTTTATCAGCTAATATTCGGTCGGCAACGTGGCATGCTGGGAGATCTTTATTTGCAGTGTATGCGAGGTCGTGTTCAAGGCAGGCTTTGTCTAGTAGATTAATACCTTTATCACATGTGCCAGGCGTTTCTGAAGCTTCGTTCCAGGCCCACAGAAGTTATACCCCGGAATGTGCAATTCAACAGACAATTTGTCGAGAGTACCACCTCCACCTCTTATTATGGTGTGCCTCCTATCATGCAGGGTACGCTGCTGATGAGACAGAGGTCTACGCTCCCTGTTACATACTAACTCGTCAGCGTCAATCCAACTGTTTTCTGATGATGGGAATCCTAACCATTTAACTAGCGCTCTATTCCCACGTCGTCTTATCACGCGTTCGATGAGAAATACATTTGGTTCAGAACTCTTCTGCAATTCCTCCGTGTAAAAGCATCCTGCAATTTCTTCACCCTTGCCATCCTTTAAGATATATGTCCTAGAGTTCGTTCTCTGCACTTTGGATACTGTGAATATCTCCGCTGACCAGTTTGGTAAGTACGATTTCTCGAACGCTGTCTTGTGTTTTGAAATACGTACTAAGTCGCCTACATTGAACCTATGTTTGCGCGGGTCCAGCATTTTAATGCGGAAATATGCTGTGCCCATGATTGAATTATCGCGAACATCGATCGGTCCCATTTTTATTGTACTATGTTTGGTTCGATTACACCGTGCAATTATCTGTGGGAGGATATCTAACCACTTGTACGAACCGCGAAGATCAAAACGCATCCACATTTGAGCTTTGACTGTTCTGTTCAAACGCTCCACGATGCTAGCTTTCAGGTGGGTAAACGTGGAGTAGTGGTGTATCCCGTACCGTTCCATAGCAGTCTTGATATGTTCATTGTAAAACTCACCACCATGATCGGTCTGAAGATTGTCCGGGCATCGATTCGTTCCTGTCTGCAGCAAACTCTCAAACACTACAGCAACATCTCTACCCGTTTTAGTTTTCACAGGTAATGCCCATGCGAATTTAGAGTATGTATCAATAACCATTAAAATGTATTTGAATCCATTATTCTCATGTGAATACTGACTCATATCTACAAGACCGGCTTGCCACAAGTCATCCAGCCCTTTAATCATAACATGTCTGCGAGGGTATGTTTTGCGTTCTGGCTTGTGCAGTTCTCGAACTACTGTCTCCATACTTATTCGATGATACCTCTCTCTAGAAGCTCAGAGGTTATCGAAACAATCTCATTCGAAAGAGCTTATTGCCCGCAGTAGCCGAAGCCATCAACAGTCGAAGTCTGTCTATTAGTTCATCCGGCTCATCGTAATATATATAGGGTGTTACAAAAAGGTACGGCCAAACTTTCAGGAAACATTCCTCACACACAAAGAAAGAAAATATGCTATGTGCACATGTGTCCGGAAACGCTTACTTTCCATGTTAGAGCTCTCTTCAAATCACATTAATCATGGAATGGAAACACACAGCAACACAACTTACCAGCGTGACTTCAAACACTTTGTTACAGGAAATGTTCAAAATGTCCTCCGTTAGCGAGGATACATGCATCCACCCTCCGTCGCATGGAATTCCTGATGCGCTGATGCAGCCCTGGAGAATGGCGTATTGTATCACAGCCGTCCACAATACGAGCACGAAGAGTCTCTACATTTGGTACCGGGGTTGCGTAGACAAGAGCTTTCAAATGCCCCCATAAATGAAAGTCAAGAGGGTTGAGGTCAGGAGAGCATGGAGGCCATGGAATTGGTCCACCTCTACCAATTCATCGGTCACCGAATCTGTTGTTGAGAAGCGTACGAACACTTCGACTGAAATGTGCAGGAGCTCCATCGTGCATGAACCACATGTTGTGTCGTACTTGTAAAGGCACATGTTCTAGCAGCACAGGCAGAGCATCCCGTATGAAATCATGATAACGTGCTCCATTGAGTGTAGGTGGAAGAACATGGGGCCCAATCAAGACATCACCAACAATGCCTGCCCAAACGTTCACAGAAAATCTGTGTTGATGACGTGATTGCACAATTGCGTGCGGATTCTCGTCAGCCCACACATGTTGATTGTGAAAATTTACAATTTGATCACGTTGGAATGAAGCCTCATCCGTAAAGAGAACATTTGCACTGAAATGAGGATTGACACATTGTTGGATGGACCATTCGCAGAAGTGTACCCGTGGAGGCCAATCAGCTGCTGATAGTGCCTGCACACGCTGTACATGGCACGGAAACAACTGGTTCTCCCGTAGCACTCTCCATCCAGTGACGTGGTCAACGTTACCTTGTACAGCAGCAACTTCTCTGACGCTGACATTAGGGTTATCGTCAACTGCACGAAGAATTGCCTCGTCCATTGCAGGTGTCCTCGTCGTTCTAGGTCTTCCCCAGTGGCGAGTCATAGGCTACAATGTTCCGTGCTCCCTAAGACGCCGATCAATTGCTTCGAACGTCTTCCTGTCGGGACACCTTCGTTCTGCGAATCTGTCTCGATACAAACGTACCGCGCCACGGCTATTGCCCCGTGATAATCCATACATCAAATGGGCATCTGCCAACTCCGCATTTGTAACCATTGCACTGACTGCAAAACCACGTTCGTGATGAACACTAACCTGTTGATGCTACGTACTGATGTGCTTGATGCTAGTTCTGTAGAGCAATGAGTCGCAAGTCAACACAAGCACCGAAGTCAACATTACCTCCCTTCAATTGGGCCAACTGGCGGTGAATCGAGGAAGTTCAGTACATACTGACGAAACTAATTTGAGCTATAACATGGAAATAAAGCGTTTCCGGACACATGTCCACATAACATCTTTTCTTTATTTGTGTGTGAGGAATGTTTCCTGAAAGTTTGGCCGTACCTTTTTGTAACACCCTGTATACTGCGGGAGTTGATTCCTCTCTCCTTTATGCTGAAAGTCTACACCCTCACCAATGCTTTTAGGCTGCTTATTCAGTAAAGGTTGTATAATGTTTGTGTATTTAGAGTTTTGCAGGGTTGTCAGTGGTCCGTCAGGACTTTTATACAGCTGTCAATTGTAGTATTTAACCATACACTTTGCGATCATTGGTAGAGTATTTTAAGTTTTTTGAGGGCCTCAGGAAGATTAAATTCATTAAGCCAGGTGTTCTTTTAAATTCTGTATCCCCGATGAATATTGTGCTATCGGATAAACTTATAGTTTGAGAGCCTAGCATGTACGGTCTCTCCCTGTTGACACCAAATGTTCTATCTATCTTACCCGCCCAATACTGGTTGATGATTCCTGCGATTGGATCATTATCACGCGAAGCCATCTTACTAAGAGCTTCGGTAACAGGTTTAAAAGTTTCTCTTAGTGTTTGCTCGCGATCCAAATGTCCTAACCTCAGCAAACGTAATTTCTCTCGAACTGCCCGAATGACTTTATGCTTTGTCGGCATCTCAGAGCATACTAATCAGAGCTCTGCATATCACGTGGTTTTATATATGCTTTGTTGTTGTTGTTGTTGTTCTTCTTCTTCTTCTTCTTCTTCTTCTTGTTTCCTACACCTCCTTCTTCAATAACAACAACCTCAGCTTCTATCTTCGCCTCAGTTGCGCTGATTCTATTCTCTAGCCGATTTTGGCTAAGAGCAAGAAGTTTCTGAGTGTCCTTTAATTCCCTTACAAGATTACCGAGTCTTCCCTCAAGATTCTTAAATTTCGTACTGGTGTACATGCGAGCATTCTGTCTATGCACACCTAACCTCTCAGACTGAGCGTTCGCCATGCGTGCGAATTTGTCCATGGTGTAGTGTCTACTGACGCACTCAGCTATTTTGTACGTTTATATATGGAGAAACTCCTGGTAGTTCCAGCTATACCTACCGTCATTCAGTTTGCGACTTTTATCAATAACGTGAAACCCGTATTGTGAGTAGTCCCAACAATCAGCACATATCTTTACAAATTCATTGTATGAAATGTCAGTCGCTACACGAGCCTGGTAAATGTGTTTTAAATTGAGATTGTCTTGTTTGAAGGCTATAATGAGGTTGGTGTTATCCCTCACCAACTGTTCTGGGATCCTGGAAATGTCTGACTCAGATAAAATACGTCAACACCCATATGACGACCAAAGCAGAAATATCTACGGATTTAATCCTGCTTTTCAACAGCCACATCGTCAAATATGAAGAAAGTGTTAGGCTTTACCTCTTCAGGTGGGGGGATGTCGTCGCTTTCACTGAATGCTCTGTACATTACACCATCTAATATTTTCTGCAGTAGAGGTACTTACGTTGAAAGAGTGTTTTGGAGAAGACGAAAAGGTGCTCGAATCTGACTCCGTCTATGTGCGTTAACAGAGCCATGAGGACATTTCTCTTACCACAGTTGGAAGGACCTACAATTATCGCTCGTATGCTGTCAGGAAGGAGTGCTCCATTCTTCTTCTTCTTATTGGTCTTGGTCATCTTCACAGGACCAGTCACCTACAACAAAGTCCTTGCGGCGAGGGTACTTCTCCCAGACTGCCATGATACCTACTGTGCTAGGCACTGGCGTACAAAAGGCTTTTATATGATAAATAATATGTGTGTGTAGCCACTATAGCGCAGTCACCTTACCAACTGAGCTACAACGGCTACACAATAGAATGAACTCCAAGTGGTATATTTCAAGAGAAAAGTGTCACATACATTAACGTACATAAACGTATACTAATGCGCATTAACGTATGTGACATTTTTGTCTAGATGAATAAAAAGACAAACAGAGATTTAAGATTATAAATATATTCATTTATTCACGATCTACAATTACGATCAGCATGGAAAAAAATAACTTCATTCTTTTTTTAAACGGTGCAGCAGAAGTACAGTATTTGGAAAATAGCTGCTTCTTGTATCCCTCAAATTCAGCACATATGTCTCGTAATGTTATAGGCGCATTTCAATAGTCTGGTATTCCCATCAGTAAATTTGAGTTCAACATTTTCAACACCTATTCGAGGAATAGCACAAGACTTCGGCAGGTACTAAAACAATGATCTATATCTTCTATGTGAATGCTACATGTGTGAAGCCAGTTAATGATGTCACTGTATACAGCTTGAACATACTGGCGCCATCTATTTAGTCTCTCTATTGTACTAGTTACTGCCATGTCTAGATTGAATAAATTATCAATAGTCGAGCGCTGCATGAAAATACTATGACCCTCAGCACTTTTAATTCTTAGTGTAGCATCGTCATACATTGATAGAATACTCACAGTTAGACTGGCGCAGTACATGTCCTGGTAGGAGTGGGATTGAGGGTATTCGGTAGTCATATGCTTGTTGATGAATGTTTCTAGACGACAGAGTTCATCCCACTCGTAGTCAGAAAAGCTAACGTTAATATTTTTGGGTTCATTTTCGAGCACTAACACAGTTGACAGGCTACCGTCTTGTGAAACTTCAAGTCCTACATGAAGACGCTTTGAACCACTAACTCTTAACACGTACCAAGAAGCGAACAGTAAAGGCAGTGGTGCACTGGAGGTCGCTATCTTCTCATCCACACCAGCGCGGTTAGCCTGCTGTTCTTGCACTGATGGTTGTACGACTCTTGTGCGATGATCAATGGGTGGCGTGTACGAAGGAGTCCAGTTCTGTGAAGCCATCTCATACGCAGTCTCTGGCACTGACATTAGCACCTCGCTATCCTGCTCCAGCATGCTGAGAAGCTGTACTACAGGATACTGCGTGGAAGAGTCCGAGGTCATCATGTGTGCGGACCCTGACAGGTTGGAACCCGCTGATGCTGACGTCACGGGTGAAGCTAGCGGACAAAGAAGAATATTCATAACCATAATATGCTGCTGCTACAGCGATGATGATAATAATAATAATAATAATAATAATAGTAATGTTGCGAAATAGATACTTACTTTTCTGCTGATTCCTCCTCCTATTCTGCTGCTGCTGCTGCTGCTGCTGTGGTGCCCGACACTTCATCTTGACTGACTGACTGACTGGCCTGAACAGAGATCGAGCAGCTGCTGAGTCCTACTTATATACCATCCACCTACGTCATCATAATGCAGTGTTCATATTAGTTGAATCGTGTGTTCACATGACCTATCGAAGTGCCCTCCAGTGGTGAGCTCGTGAACTAGATCAGTTCTTCGGTCTGCTGGATCAGAGGTAGTCGTCTCTTGTTGGCTCGGAGCCTATATGGTGCTTTTAGAAAAGGCAGACAGTTCCAACAATAGCAGATGTTTCCATGAGATGGGTAATGCATCTTTAAAGCATCTCACTGCAACGCATTTATTTGCAAGACCGTATTCTTCCCCTTCATATGTTCGAGCATTCATGCGCGCTTCCATTCCGCATGTAGGAGGCTATGGGGGCAGTCCTCGACTGTATGCTTACAAACAACATAGCTGTTAAACTCATCCCACTCAAGCACCAATAACTCATCGATAGAACACATTCGGCACGGCTACGAGAATACCGGGTGAGCAGCTGATCTTCAATGGTATATATCGAGTATACGAATATGCTTAGACTGAAGTGAATTGACATCAACTGGACATCTCTTCCGTTTTGGAAGAGTGAATGCTTCATGATGAATATCTTGGCAGTTTGCGCATGCGCATAAGCATGTGCTGGTTACGATATGCATCCTGGCTCCATCCAACTGCATTGCCGAATTCAGCTGAACAGAATTCTTGTACTTATTCCTCCTACACTCCATTATCATACTCTTCCATACGTGATGTAGTGAACTGTGGCTACAGTCCTCCCTCGAATGTCTACATGTAATGCAGCTATTGAAAGCTCCTCTATCCTTCACATTCATCTCGATGATCGAACACATGACAATGGTTTGACAATGACAGCTCAGCAAAGATTGAAAGTGCACCACTAATTCCGGTCATATGAGTGGAGAACAAAAAATGTCGCCATCTTGGATAACGGTACTCGTGTCATCAGCTGACGTCAAGACAGCGTCCTCTGTGTACCGAGCCACGTGGTGGATACACTGGGTCCAGCCATCTTAAATAACGGTACTTGTGTCTTGATCTGATGTCACAGTGGCACTCTCTGGTGGCGATGATATGAACTAAGTCAGTTGGAGTCCAGATCTGGTGGCGAACACACGTGCTTGAAACTGATAAAATAATTTTTCACACCATTTTCCCAGGTGTGACACATTATCGTGTTGGAATTTGAACTTCCCGCCATATTTCTCGGGGGGGGGGGGGGCATGGCACTTTCCCGCCAAAATTCAAACTTCCCGCCAAATTCCACCATCTTGGATGACGTCATCGCCGCCATCTTAGATGACTTCGTCGCCGCCATCTCGGATAACAGTACTCTGGGGCAGTATCACCCTGGTCCCAATACTACTGCAATGGTCATCATGATATAGGTATGATGGTATGAGGTACCTTGGGGTACATAACATGATCATCTCTATTTCCCATAGCTGGTAGTTTGGTCAACAGCAGTGTAAAGGCCCTGTGGTTGTTTTCTGTCTCTCAGGTCTCCACGATGTTATCTTTCAACAAGATAACGCAAGGCTGCATACTGGCTGTGTCGTCCACACCTACCTCGACACAAAGAGTGTTCGACTGTTACCCCTGGCCTGAATGTTTTCCAGATCTCCCACATATTGAAAACGTGTGATATGGGTTTGCCAAGAGACTGGCATGCCACCACTCGCTAGCTATTATGATTCACGAGCTTTGGAATAAATTCGAAGCAGCATGGGATGACCTCATCCAATCTCAGTATTACTCAATGCCCGTCTGAGTTACAGTAGTTGTTGCTGTCAGAGGAGGTACTCCGTGTACTATATTTCGCACCCTGTTTTGTGTACGACCTTGTGCACAATGGTAAGGAGAGGTGGGCTACAGAGTGGAGGGGCATCTGTCGTCATAGGAAAGTTAGACAAGAGCAGAAATGATTAGTGAACAAGTTAACACAACAAAGAGAAGATTTACTTTATTTGTATTTCTCCAAGAGTACAAAGACTCGTTACAAATAATGCAGCAAGAAACAGAGTCCAGCTATCTCAGTGACAACGAGGATGAGCATGAACAAATGTGTCATAGAGTAGTGGCTCAAAGTGCAAGTAGGCTGAGTGGCTGCCGCCAGCCGTCTTGTATTGCGGTGGCAGGGAGCGCTCGTGGTACACAGCGGCTGTAGGTGCGGCGCGCACCCTTGGGTCCTCCCGATCCTCCAGATCTCATCATACAACTAAACTTGCGCCTATACAGACTCTGTTGATTCTATGAAAACAAGTAAAGCATGTTTCTAGATTATAGACGACCTAGTAAATTTTAGCGAGTCACTGCTGCACTATGAGGTCTTCCGAACCCAGCGTGACGACTTGTAGCAAGTTTTTTGAAGCTGTTAGCTTCAACAAAAGCAGTTCATCATTCGTGATATGAATTCTCTTTAACTAAATGATAAAGAAAGACTTAAATACTAAACTAAACTGTAAATAAACTCTACTCGAGATGATAATAAACTTTTAAACAAATAATCAGATTTTTTAAATATTTTACTTTAGCTATACCTTCTTAAAGCACCTAGATGTTTAATCAGTTTTTTCCTGTTATACTGTATACGAACAATAAAAAAAAATTCGTTATTTGCTGGTGTTACAGTTCTACCGGCCTGCACCGAGCGAGGTGGTGCAGTGGTTAGCACATTGGACTCATGTTCGGGAGGACGATTGTTCAAATCCGTGTCTGGGCATCCTGGGATGGTTCCTTTGAAAGGGCATGGCCGATTTCTTTCCCCATGCTTGAAACGAGGCGAGCTTATGCTCCGTCCCTAATGAGCTCGGTGTCGATGGAACGTTAGACCCTATACTCCTTCCTTCCATCCTTCCTTCTATCCTTCCTTCTAATGGCCTGTAACGTATTATCAACTTCCGAAGGTGTTCTGAGAATTTCGCCAAGAATAAATTTCAGGCTTAAAATAAATCAGAAAAAATGGGAAAAAACTCAAATAGAAGGAATTTAGAGGTGTCTGTTATATCATACAGCCTCGATATATCCAGGGACATGATTAGAGAGGTCGAACACGCGACCAGTGCAGTATGGATTCTAAGTGACTTATCAGTCAAATAACAACCAGATTTTAAATAACTTCGAGCAGTTATGGTGATAAGAAGATAAGAATCACCATCTTTATGACATGAAGCTGGTTAAATAATTTAAACTGACACCTTCATTAACTTTCAAGTGTTCATCTGTGTATGTAATCTTAAAAATGGCTATTTTAACATGTCAGAAGAAACAGACTTTGGTGACGATATTGCAGCTGTACTAAATTTATGAAATTCATTCGCAGTTGCGGAATCTTGCTTCCGTTTGCTGCCTTAAGTGCGAAGATATTGCCTATTGATGATATGTAAATTTGTGCCCGCCCGGACTCGAACTCTGTTTTCGTGTGTCACCAATAGCTAATAGCTTCATACCTAATGCAGAAAATGTCAGAAAGATTCCGCAGTAGCGAATAAGTTTCATAAATTTAGTACAGCTGTACGATCGTCACCTATGTCTGTTTCTTCAAACATTGTTAAAAATAGATATTACATGCCTCGACAGGAAAAATGACGATCTTAATAATAAAGCTGAATAGTCTGATTGAAACAGTGTGGCAGAAATCCAAGTAAAGTTGCGAGAGATGGGGACAGTATGACATAGAAGACTGGGTCGATTCTGGAGGTGTGCCCGGATAGCAGAAGTGGTTATGGCGATAACTCGCGAAAAGCTAGAAATCCGGGTTCGCCTCCCGGCCCGCCACGTATTTTCGTGTGCCACTAATAGGTAATATCTTCATACCTACTGCAGCTAATATCAGAAACATTCCACAATTGTGAATAAATTTAAAAATAGCTATTTTATGTTGTAAGCTGAGAAAAGTCGAAAGTTTAAATACTGTATTTACAGTCAGCCATCAGCATTTAGATTAATCTGCATTTATAACGGTATTTAAAGCGTGCACGATTATTTTATGAGAAGCGAGATTTTATAACTCCAAGTACACACAACGTTGTCGAATTAAATCAGGCGATGTTAAACGAATTGGATAAGTAACTTTGACACAAAAGCACTAGATAAGTTCAGCTATTTAGGCAACATATAGAGGATGTAAAACACACACTGGCAATAGCAAGAAAAGCATTTCAGAAAAAGAATAATTCGTTAATATAGAATATAAATATACTCGTAAATCTGAAGAAGTTTCCTTCGAAGGTATTTGTCTGGAGTGTAGCCCTGTACAAGATTGAAACTTGGTCGATAAAGAGACCATGTATCAAGAGAACAGAAGCTATTGAAATGTGGTGCCGCTGTAGGGTGCTGAATAGTACGAGGCGTTCAATTAGAAGTGTCACACATGTGTTTTTGAAAGCAGGTTGGTTTTATTCAGGATTCCAATACACCGTATTATTTCCTACTCTTTTGGCTACAAAACTATTTTTAACGTAATTTCCGTTCAACGCGACGGCCTAAAGCCACGTTATTGGGAGTGCACGTATGCCCGCATGGCACCACTGTACTGGTCGACGCCGGAGCCAAAGTCCTCCTGCTTCAATAACCTCCCTACCATCCACGTACTGCTTCTCCTTCATGACACTAATCAGATATAAGTTGGAAGGTGCGAGATCCGTGCTATAGGGTGGATGAGGAACAACAGTTCAATGAAGTTTTGTGAGTTCCGCTGAGCGGCGCAGAACTGTGTGGGACCTTGCGTTATCATGAAGGAGAACTTTGTTTTCATTTTTGTGGCAACCAACTCGTTGAAGTTGTTTCTTCGTTTTCCTGAGGGTAGCACAGTACGCTTCAGAACTGATCATTGCACCGTGAGGGAAGACGCCAAACAGAAGAACCCCTTCAGAGTCCCCGAAGACCATCACTGTGACTTTACCGGCTGAGGGCGTAGGAGAGGTGGTGTGGCGCCACTACTGGATTGCCGTTCTGTTTCCGTCTCCACATGACAAACCCATGTTTCATCGCCTGTCACGACGTTCGACAAAAAATTGTCACGTACTGCCTCGTACTGTGCAAGCAATTCCGCGGAGATGGTCCTTCGTCGGTCTCTATGATCTTCTGTTAGGCGGCGAAGAACCAGTGGGCACACACCTTTGTGTACCCCAACTGGGGAAGGACTGTGTCAGCACTACCGACAGAGACGTCCAGTTGTGCATCGAGGAGTTTGATTGTGATCTGTCGATCACCTCGAATGAGAGTGTCTGCACGTTCGAACACTGGAGGAGTCACAACAGTGTGGTTGGACACGTTTGCGCGACCTTGTCGTGATGATGACAGACGCATCGCCCAACGACCCGCTGTGCTTTTGTTCACTACCAGATCTCTGTAGACATTCTGCAAACGCCTTTGAGTATCTGCGATGCTCTGGTTTTCCGGCAGAAGAAACTCAGTGACAGCTCTCTAATTGGAACGCCTCTCCGTTACAGGCGCCGTTTCCCAGGCTACATGCACTGCCGTCATCTGTTGGAATTTCATCGATCTATAGGGGCTGGAGCAGGAATATCCCACGATGTCCCATAGCAAATACGGCATTCTTTCAACAGAAATTGGCCGAGAAAAAGAATACGTCGCATTACTTATTGAATGACCCTCGCAGATGGGTAGATTTCCGAACTACTGAAGAGACAGTGAATCGAACTGAGGACAAAAGATGTTTAGTGTACAGCCTGATTAAAAGAAGGGGGCAGTTGATAGGACACATCCCGAGGCATCAATCGTCAATATCGTCAATTTAGTCATAGAGGGAACTCTCAGGGGTAAAAATTTTAAAAGGAGACAAAAAGTTGCCTACAGTAAGCAGCTTCAGATGGATATAGGTAGCAGTAGCTTTGTAGAGATGAAAAACTTTGCACAGGACAAATTACTTCAGAATGCTGCATCAAAGCAGTCGTCGGACTGAAGACCACAAAAATAACAATAGCAACAACCAAGGAGTGAGGCGCTGTTCCTCAGTTTCAGTTTCTGTGGACCATCTGCCTGCATTCTCCGAACGGATTTTCAGTTCGAGGCCAACCTACACTTGGACGGAGTGAGGGGGAAAGGAAGGGGCGACATTTCGGCTCTTTTGCCGAGGTTTGGGTTTGGACATTCCGCAAGCCAGTCGTCGTCGGCCCTCTGGGCCGCGGAATTGCATACGAGAGGAGAGTGCTACACTTGCAAATCGGCTGAGACACCGCGCCCTCCACCGTGCCGCTGTCAGCTGCTAATAAAGAACTCCACGCAGTGAGAACGTGACTGTGTAGAAGTACTGGGTAACATAAGAACCGAGTTAGCGTCCTGCTACTTTAATTGAAAAATCTGCATCATATTACTATTCTGCCCACCTTTTTTGAAGAAGTAGTCAATACACATACAAAATGACATAGATTTTTCGATGTGAGTTGTACAAAACTAACTCTGTTTTTGTCTTACACAGTTTTTTTGAGCTGTTTTACTTCATTGTTATGCTCCGTGAACGTAGCTGGGGACTAGACGTTAATTCGTTAATTAACGAAGTTAACTTTTAGAGGAACAGATTAACTTTAAAGTTAATTTTTAAAAACATATAATGAGCTCTTTAATTTCCGTTAACTTTTTTGAGTCTGTTAAACGTTAATTAGATTCCTGCTGCTCATGACAAAAATGGCACCGCCCCTCCCACGAAAATATGTTCTGACAAATTCGAGTCGTATAGGTGCGTGGCAACGACGGGGCGCTCGAGATTGGTGTAAACAGTCCAGTGCGAACAAGAATAACTCGATGTTGGTTGTTTAGTATGGTTTGTTTAATGAGTTCGCGTGAAGCACTACTATTTGTTAGTGTACTGACTATTGAAACTAAATCGTGGAATATGATTTTCTGTGGGCAAATACATTTTGTTTCCTAACCGAGCCTTGCTTTCTGAAGAGAACTTTATCATGTTGATGTACGTGAAGGGAAATACGCATCTTACGTTAGATACGATCTTATTCTCCTGTATTTTGCTTCTGCCGTGATTTAACTTTCATAACCAAATAATTTTAAAACTAAATGATTGAACTATTTTTTCATTTACCTTCGATGTCCTATCTAAGCTTCCCCAACCAAAACAAGACGTTTGATTCACCACAACATGAAGTTTACTGTTAGAAGTTAACGATTAAAACTTAACTTTAACTTCCGGTAAATTTCCTGTAAAATAAGTCTCTAACTTTTAACGAAGTTAACTGGTTTAGTGACGTGTTAAAGATTAGCGAAGTTAACTTTTTGAATAGCGTTGCCCAGCTATGTCCGTGAAGCTGTGCGTGGGATCCTACTCATTTTTGGTCGCAAAAGATAAGTTCTAGAACGCAAATAGGTCGTTGACGATATGATAGCATGTTTCAACACTATCTCCTCTTGACCCCCGCCGTTCCCACGACAAAAATACCCCCGCCACCGAGACTGTATGCTCTCAGCAACGGCGACTACAGAAGTCAAGTGTCTCTTTATCCTGCGTCCTGCGCATATGTCAGCCGTCAAACTGTGGGGTGAGAAATGCAACGGCCTCAACACACATACGTATTGGCTCCAAGTAACCACCTCCATATTGCAGTTATTTAAAAATGCATTTCCTGTCCAACGGCTTTTGTGATGAAGCTGTTTGTACTGTGTTTTACCAGTATGTTTAGATGTGTCTGCAGTAATAAGTGCACCCCTTCCAAAAGAGAATGGTTGGTTTGTGTTGCAATAAAATGTCTGATGATTTTATTGTAGCAGAGTTAAAGCACGAGGAACGCATCCGTCATTACAAATTACCTGTCTGATACACATAACAGTATCTACTTCAAACCGCAAGTGATGCGTCGCCCCATGTTTACCCATCTGGGTCTGTCTAATCTATAATTATTTATCACTTGCATACCACAATTCGGGGACTGCTTCAGATTTTCGGTGGTTTTGGTCAAGGATGTACAGCAAATAACCATTTACCAATCATAAGCGTAAATATAGTCAACAGGGGATGTGAAAGATTTTGTGATTCACATCGTATGGTGGAAGCGAAAGATAAATCCATTGGAACAGCAAC
This sequence comes from Schistocerca serialis cubense, assembly GCF_023864345.2. NCBI lineage: Eukaryota > Metazoa > Arthropoda > Insecta > Orthoptera > Acrididae > Schistocerca > Schistocerca serialis. Next base: position 983,172,713 of record NC_064640.1, on the reverse strand, counting down.
GTTCCAGAAGCTTAGGACGTGATGGTGACTGAGGTACAAGTCTAGAGACTAACGTATGCAACTATATCTCTAGCCAACGTGAGGTCACTTCTGGCCATCACAAGGCACCCCTTATTTCCAAACCACATTTTAAAATGTGTGTGAATTCCTAAGGGACCAAACAGCTGAGGTCGTCGGTCCCTGGACTTACAAAAAAAATGTTCAAATGTGTGTGAAATCTTATGGGACTTAACTGCTAAGGTCATCAGTTCCTAAGCTTACACACTACTTAACCTAAATTATCCTAAGGACAACACACACACCCATGCCCGAGGGAGGACTCGAACCTCCGGCGGGAGGGGCCGCGCCTCAAAACGCGCAGCCACTCCACGAGACAAAACCACATTTTATTTCCTTATTTTCCAGATTTATTTTTTGTCTGTAGATATTAGTAGCATTCTAAAGGCATAGATAGTACTGCAGAACTCATAGCAGGGAGTAAGATTTGAATTCCCGTACTTGGGGAAAATCCACGTCCAATACGGCGTGAAGCAAGTGATTTTGTTTAATCAAATATGTACTACTAAAAGCCACTTTTTACACTAGAGGTGTTAGGAGAAGCCTACTGGTCATATGCACTTCCTTGCAACAATATTATGACGCAAGAATGCAGTAGTTTCAATAAACAAATGAACGATGTTTAAGGTAACGAAGTTGTACGAGCAGCTACGATGTTTCAAGATTGTAAGCACGAGATCTAGACTGCGTGCCGTAGTCGCTATTCGCCGATAGGATGCCTTACAAAGTAGTTCTGTCGTAAGACCATGCTCCCGAGAAATTGGTTGTTTTGAGTTAATAAGCGAAATGTTGTTTCATTACTATCAGATTAAGGTGTTTTCGTAAATAAACGCATCATAGGGCATCCACGAACATAATTTCAAGTAATATAGCTTCTCGCATCATCACGCAGAATTACAGGATACAGGATATAGGACTTCACTTTCCAGAGAATCCGATGGCGCTGACCGCTGATACTACTTCTGCAAGGGACTTCAGCTTCGAGAACTGTCCGGCAAAATAGGTTGGAGGACATGCTTCGCAACGACTGACTAAGATAATCCAAGGACGGTTGTTTCAATCTCTGCAATTATTTAGTCTCTCTCACCTGCGTGCTTTGGTAGTTTAGTTTTTCAATTTCTGAGTATTAATGTAATTTACTAGAGACTGTTATTGGATTTTCGTTAGTCTCTACAGTAGAGTTCCGTAACGCGTGTCGATAGTCGTTTGCTTGTCTGTATAATGTGATCTCTAACGTCTTTGGTATGGATAGGGACTGTGATTGTTATTTGCGGATGCGAGCTGAGTTGGTGACACTTTTCTCTCAACTCCAGCTTGTGCTGGCTTCGGTTACTCAGCTTGAGGCTGCAGTGGGTGGGCATCACTGTTGTGGACCGGCTGTGGGAATCCAACAGACGTCCAGCACGACCTACGAGTCTGTGGACTGGCTGACTGATCTGCAGTGGAGGCAAGGCCAGTTACTGAGATTGGCCCCAGACCTGTGGCCGAGTGGGTGGTCGCCTCAGGGTGTGGCAAGGTGCAAAAGACTTCTCGGGCAGGGGAGGGGGGAGGACGGGGGTCGAGCGTAAGGCCTCCCTGATTAGTCTGACAAACAGGGTCCAGGTGCTATTTGAGGCTGACAATGTCCCTCAGCCAGATGCAGCTGCCTGTCCTATTTCAAGACCTCTTAGCTTACAAGATCCAGGCAGTCACAGATGGTGGGATTATTAGTAGTTGCGAACTCCAATATTAGGCACGGTATGGGCCTCCTTAGTGACATGGCTGCCAAGGAGGCGAAAAAAGACAGTATGCATTTCGTGTGCATACTAGTTGGAGTCATTCTAGATGTGAAACAGGTCCTTCCAGACACCATGAAGAGCACAGGGTGCAGCCAACTACAAGTGGTGGCTCACATCAGTACCAATGATGTGTGTCGCTTTGGATCAGACGAGATTCTCTCTGGTTTCAAGCATCTACCTGAAGTGGTAAAGGTGCCAGCTGAGCTTGCAAGCTGAAAGCAGAAGTCACCATTTGCAGCACAGTTGAAAGGGCTGATTGCAGACCTCTTATACAAATCTGAGTGGAGGGTCTGAATCAGAGGCTCAGAGGGTTCTGCAAATGTTTAAGCTGTAGGATCCTCGATGTGCACCATAGGGTGGTGGAGTTTCGGGTTCCCCTAAACAGTTCAGGAGTCCATTGCATGCAGGAGGTGGCTACACGGGTAGCAAGTGCTGTGTGACGTGAACTTGGCAGCTTTTGGGATACACAGAAAGGGCTTCAGCCTCAAAGGGTGCAGGTCGAACACAAGAAGAACATAGACGTAGGAACCATCGGTATAAGACTTGTAAATTGTCGTAGCTGTGTTGGGAAAGTACCAGAGTTCCAAATGCTAATAGGGAGCACTGATTCTCCAGTTGTTATAGGAACTGAAAGCTGACTAGAGCCGGAGATAACTTCAGCCGTAATTTTTGCGAAGGACCTTAAGGTGTTCAGAAACGATAGGCTAAATACAGTTGGCAGTGGCGTGCTTTTTGCTGTTAGAAGTAGTTTATCTTGTAGCGTAAGTGAAGTAGATGGGTGCTATCAGATAGTGTGGGTGAAGGTCATTCTTGGCAACCAGAATAAAATAATAATTGAATCCTTTTACCAACATCCCAACTCAGATGATACAGTTGGTGAAAGGTTCAAAGAAAACTTGAGTTTAATTTCAGACACATAGCCAACTAATACCATTATACTTGGTGCTGACATCAATTTACCCCCGATATGCTGGTTTAAATCTGGAGGTACGCATAAAACATCGTCGGAAATTGTGCTAAATGCACTCTCTAAAAATTATTTTGAGCAGTTAGTCCATGAGCCCACTCGAATAGTAAACGGTTATGAAAACGTACTTGAACTCTTAGAAACCAATATTCCTGAGCTAATAACGAGCATCAAAACGGATACAGGGAAGTAGCATGGCTAGGCCGGGGCTGCACCACTCTCCATTGTTGCTAGATGTAGCGAAGATGACGGCGATGATGTCATCCAAGATGGCGGCGTGTAGACTTGGCAACAGCACATGACTTCATGCAAGAAGGCGGATTTGGTGGTAAGATAGGTCAATTGGGCTATATCCACTAACCTAACCACTCTTTCCCCTATCCTGCCCCCAGAAAATAGCGAGAAGTTCAAATTACATCAGGGCAATGCGACACCCCTCTACTAACCTAAGAAAATGACAGGAAAAAAGGTCACTTGGGCTATCTCCACTAACCTAAGTCATCCGACTGCCACCTCTTCCTAAGGACTGGCAGGAAAAGGACTCATCCTGCGCTGGGCTGTTGGAGACTGGAAGGAGTGTACTTTATTTATCTTGGAACAATTTATTTAGGGATGAATTCTGAGAGATGGTGTATTTATTACACTGATACAGAACACACGCTCTGAAATGCTTGTGGTCACGCCACACAGGCTACAGACCTGTAAAGTACCCCTGAATGCCCGAAATAACCAATGTATAATGCTCTGCAGACACGCTTGCTAATTGTAAACAGTCAAAATAATGCTTTGCACAGCCTACAGACCGGCAAACTACTCGTAAATAATGCAATACATTTATGTCCAGAGAGCCAAACAACTCGTAAATCATCAAAATAATAATTCATGTAAAAGACTCTGCAAACATGCTTGCTAATCGTCAACTGTAGAAATCATGCACCAGTCTTTATTTAAACAATCTGAGGCACCACCACCACCATCCAGTGTGTTCGCCACAAGGTCCAGAATCCAACTGATCTAGTACACAGTACCACCACCAGTGAGCGCTGTCATCGGTTCTGTGATGTAATCCAAGACGACGGCCAGTTGTCAGCTGATGAAGCAAGTACTGCTATCCAAGATGGTGGATTTTCGTTGGAAACAGTGTATTCACCACGAGGTCTGGACTTAGTAGACAGTACTGCCACCAGAGAGTACTGTCGCGCATTCCATGACGTAACCCATGGGGTAAATGGCGGGAAAAGGACTCAGCCTGTGCTGGACGTAAGCTCTGGAGTCCAACTGATCTAGTACACAGTACTGCCACCAGAGAGTGCTGTCATCCCTCCCGTGACGTAACCCAAGATGGTGGGGGAAAATGGTGGGAAAAGGGCTCAGCCTGTGCTGGACATAAGGTCTGGAGTCAAACTCACCTAGTACACACTTCTGCCACCAGAGCGTGCTCTCATCACTCCTGTGACGTCATCCTAGATGGCGGTCTGGGGGGAAAAATAGCGTGAAAATGACTCGGCCTGTGCTGGGCTGCTGGAGAGAGGAAGGAGTGTACTTTATTTATTTTCGAGCTATTTATTTAGGGACGGATTTCACATAGTTTATTTATTATAGTGATACAAAACACTCACCCTTTCGTGCTTGGGGTCACAATATACAGACTTCAGACAAGCAAACTTCCCCTAAATTATGCAGTACACTGATGTGCAGGCACACAAACAACTCTTAAACTGTCCAAATAATGCATAGCATAGAACAGAGACATACTTGCAAAATAATGCAACAGAGATGCAAACAACATGCACAGGCACTGCCCACCGACCCTGTCCACTGGACCGCACAGGAGGGTACAACACACTCCCAGAAGGTGGGATGCACTGACAGCACTCACTGCCATCAGCTGCCAAGCTACAGCAGGTGCCCATTCGGGCCCTCAAGCATGAGGCTGTGGCATTCTTAACACATTTGCTAATCGTCAACTGTTGAAATCAAGCACTGCACACATGTTCGAAAGCCAGCCGCGGTGGTCTAGCGGTTCTAGGCGCTCAGTCCAGAACCGCGGGACAGCTACGGTCGCAGGTTCGAATCCTGCCTCGGGCATGGATGTGTGTGATGTCCTTAGGTTAGTTAGGTTTAATTATTTCTAAGTTCTAGGCGACTGATGACCTCAGAAGTTAAGTCGCATGGTGCTCAGAGCTATTTGAAGCATTTCAACATGTTCGAAAAATAATGCAACAAACACCAAAACAGCTCCTAAATCGTCCAAAGATAATGCATGTGTAACACTCACAATGCTTAAACAGACAATAATAATCCAGTACAGAAACAGTGAGTGCATGTAAAAAACACTTTCAAACTATCATCAACCTCAACTATCAGAGGCTCCAACGAGCTCTGCATGGCGGGCCAGACGCAAGCGCAAGCCAGTGCAGGAGCACTGCCGACGGCATGTCAAAGTCACCTCTACAGTTAAAGTTCTTTGAGTGTTATACCAACGTCACATGTCTATCTAAATAAGCGCCAAGTCATCCTCTGGGCCCCACGCATTGTGTTCGCTGCTGCTGGTGTGATCTCTCTCTCTACCTGTGATCCGGCAGAGAGCTAATTGCCAAGCGACTCACCCTCACTGCAGAAATCCGTTCCAGAATAGCACAGGCTGCTTTCTCCCTAGCGATTCTAATGGGGCCTGCGTGACATGTGGCTGATGCATCGCTGCTCTTAGCAACATACCGTCAAGCACATCTAGCACTGTTCTCAATGTTATACTGAAGCCACATGGCTATGTGAAATAAGAACCAAGTCAACCTCTCAGAAATTGTATAGTATCCCAGAAATACTTAATGTGCACTTTTGTAGGGGCTTTCGTGATGTCTCGGCTTGTATGCAGGGAAATTTTTGATCTAACAGAACCTGTTTACGAAAATAGCGCTGAATAATTTCGAATGCATTCTTCCTCACGATCCTAACATGGTAGCCCATTCCTGCTTTCAACAAATGCAAACGTTCTCACCATTATGCAGAGACTCCTACATCCCAGCACAAAGGATGTCTTGTGAATTAATTGCGCATTATGATTGTCTCTTATCGAATTTACCCTCCGAATTACTGATGCTGCTGGTGTGAAGCACCATCCGCTTTTCTTTTCTTTCTGCAGACGAAGCTCTCAGCGGCAAAAACATTATTTTACGCAGATCACCATATTGCACAGGCAATTAAATCTTGCAAAATACCCCTACATATCGTCAAATACTGAAAAACACTCAATTACACTGCTCTCCCACTGAGGACAGGAGCTCGAATATTAGAGTGCGAAAGCAATCTCCAACCCAGCAATATATCACCGCATACCATGTCGATGTAGTAAACATACAATTCATATCCTGTACCATACAAAGTCAGCCCTTTTACATCATTTGTACATATACTGCGACGACAGACAGCACGGTATACACTCCCCGAAGCACTAGATATTTCCCTGGGAGGTCGGCTGTCATTCTCCCCAGCATGTGACCAGAGCGCCCTCAGCGGACGAAAGTCACTCTCAGAACTGTTCTACAAATTCGGCCTTGTTTCCACCCTCATTACAAACGCATTACTGTTTCTGGCCTGGACTTGCTTGCTTGCTCGGTTTTCTACACCCATCTCCAGACTCTGGGATTACAAGAACACACGTATATTCGCATGGTTTGCCATAATATTACACCATTTTCGCTGTACTTCTCGATATCGAGCACACAGCAGTATTCTACCGATCGCTTGTGCAACATAATTCCGAAGATATAGACTGGAAATTATTTCTCTACAAACACCAAACTTTAGCGAGGTGGAGAGTGCTGTAAACCACTGACTAACTAGAACCTTGTCACTTCTGTGAAGACATTTACGAGGAAAGTCGAAAAAAATGTAGAGAAAACTGATATTTCCACTCGCGAATATCGATGTCCGTGATGTATCAGATTCCAAATCATCCCTATAATATACAAGGTCAATTAAGGGGTTTCTCATGTCTAGAGAACCGTAAACGTGTCTTTCACCTGCTAGATGCACACACCACAATCGATCTTCTGTCAACTAAATAAAGGCGTGGAATGTGCAGACGCAGTCAACTGAACAATTTACATGGGAGGGAATAACATACCTCCATATTCAACCTTCTCAAATTTCCATGTGATCACGAAACCTAGCCAAACATACTAAGTATTAGTTCGCTGTTCTGCCGTCTAAAGGAAAACATGTTTAAGTCATCTAGATTCCTACACTCCAACAAGCCTCTCCATTCGGACAGCTCCTACTGTTAATAGGAAATGTGAATCATTCCCACACAGATCACCGCCGCTGCGAGCCAAGCACGCATAGACAGAGTCATCCTAGAAAAGAAAATCAGCCTTATATATATTTTATCCCTGTACTTACAACTAAATATTACGATTGCGGTCTCAGTTGAACGACATTCGACAGTGCGCAAACTATCAGAAACACACCCTGCTGACGGCTGCGGCTCTGGAAACAGAAATATTGGTACCATTTTTATGACATGACATACTCTTCCCTTTGCTATCACAGTACTCCACGGTAAATCCATACCTTCCTTATGACTGGACATAGTCATTTCCTTTGCATATGTCGGAACACAAACACATACTGTATAAGCCTGATGCTCAAGGCGAACCTATCACGTACCTGCTACTACTAAGTATAATATCTGCCAATAAATGATTGCAGACGATACAAAATAATACTGAGAGAAAATCAGTGATGGGTGGACATGTCTCATAAGTTTTTCTTGCGAGTGCTACCAATATGTCTTAGAAAGACGGCGTAATCGTCTTATAAATTGCCAGATGTTAAAAAACCCGATCGCAGCTACTACTGTATGCTACTATCACAAGCGGTCTTGGTTCTACAGGTGCACACAAAGCATCCATGTTAAAAGTTATATAGGTTTTATAAACCGAGGTACGACAGTGCCTCTGAATGAGATGGTTTTTTGTCCAGACAAATACTGTGACTGTGATCGCTGGAGTATATAGTATCAGAGCAACAGTGCGCTTACACATCGCCAATGGTGCAACCTCGTAATAAAATTACCCAATTTATAAAGTGATTCAGCTAAGGAACGTGGTATAAAACCGGTATTAGCGACTCTCTCACGCCACCGCAGCTAGATATTTCTACAGTATTTGTAATGCTTTCTGCATTGATGCCATGCGAGAGGATTGGTGATATATTCACTGAGTTATAGACAATGACCACATACATTCGTTGAATCCTATGGAGATATATTTTAATGATTACAGCCACATGTAAATCATATTTCTGGCACTCTCATATCTCGAAATGTCTGCCCCTGGTAGGTGAGGGGTCAGTACGACAGAATGTGACTCCTAAGGGCCTGGTTTCGATTCCTGGTTGGGTCGGAGGTTTTCTCCGCTCAGGGACTGGGTGTTGTGTTGTCCTAATCATCATCATTTCATCCCCATTAACGCGCAAGTCGCCGAAGTGGCGTCAAATCGAAAGACTTGCACCCAGCAAACGGAGTATCCTACGGGAGGCCCCAGTCACACCACATTCATTCATACCTCGAAACACGTCACCTTTCTCGAACCTATCTGCTACAGTAAAATTCTCGCCTCGTTTTAGGTAGCCCCTATGAATGCAGCAACTGCCCCCTCAGACTCTGTACTACCATGCATGCAGCTTTGCGCACGTGATCGTTCTAATGTAAGTCGGAACTGAGTAGGGGTCGGAGGAAAACTACTTCTACCACCTTCTGCAACCCGTGTAGAAACAGGCGAAGCTGAGTTACTGTGACAGATCTGTGTTTTGACCATTCGATGGAAACGAAGCCTGCTCCTGCAACATGAAGTAGTATAAAAGACAGTACGGGAACTGGGGGAAGGATGTAGGTTTTGCTATTGCATCGTGGTCCATCTCCAAACTACAAACAGGTACTGTAGATCCACATCCCTCAGGGCCCATTCACGTCTATCAGCCGAACATTCTATCATCGTTATTCTATTCCACCCACTAGAGAAAAATTACGAACTATAAAAGCTCCACTGACTTCATCTGATAGAGAGCTCGATATGATTTTTACCGCATCTCTCTCCTCCCATATATCAAAAACAAATACCACATGCGTGCCGGCATCGAACACATGTGACGATCCTATTAAATATATAGGTTTTGATCCACTGCGTAGAGCGCCGGCTGGAGTGGCCGAGCTGTTCTAGGCGCTACAGTGTCGAACAGCGCGACCGCTACGGTCGCAGGTTCGAATCCTGCCTCGGGCGTGGATGTGTGTGATGTCCTGAGGTTAGTTAGGTTTAAGTAGTTCTAAGTTCTAGGGGACTGATGACCTGAGCAGTTAAGTTCCATAGTGCTCAGAGCCATTTGAACCACTGCACAGACCAGTTTAAAGTTTCATCACCTGTACTGTAGGAGGATGATCGTATCACACAGACCATACTGTAAGTCGCAAGAGACGCCCCCTGCGACACTGCATCGTTGTTTCAAACACTGTTCTTTATGCTGTAACACGCTTTGTACACTGCCATACGTTTTGTTTTTCTGCCACGACTTCGAGGTCTGTGTCAGGTTCTAAACTGACACTAACATGTTCTGACCTATCGCCTCTCGCAGAAAACTAGACATTGCACAGTGGAAATCGTCTTGTTACTCCGGCTACCATAACACGCCACACACATTGGATGATTTTAAATAAAAGGCAGCTACAACATAAGGAAACTGAAAGAGCTTGGCAGCGTTGTGGAGAATTTCTAAACTGCTGTCCGAAAGTGATTGACTACCTCTACATTTATACTCATCTCTCACAGTGATGGAATTGCTGATGGCTCCGCATTCCATTTCGACTGATTCCTCATATTGCAGTCATGTACATGATCACTGTTTTGGTGCTATCCACCCCAGAAGGTGCTGTCCATCCACCAAAACTCTTTCTCCAACTCAAACAAGCGATGTCAGTCAATCACTACGTGGTAACCAACAGTGTACCAGTGGATGGATAGGATGGAAAAGACACCCCCAATGTACTGAAATAATAAGCTTTACGGTCGATTGTGTGAACAATTCTACCAATTTTACAGTAATTTCAACACTAACCAATTATGTGACAGCATGTTTCCCAATTTCAGTATCATAGCTAAACCGCCCCCTACCCACTCTGCAAGTATCATTGCAAATGTTGGTAGATAACTGTGCAGTATATCCATTCATTGTTAATTCTCGAACACATACATCATCGAAGTATATCAGACAGTGGTCTACATATTTCTAACACCTCGAGCATAGTACTTAATTTACGATCTATCTCTATGTTGATCAGAGTCACAGAGCATTCTCGGAGTATAAGGATAAAACTATACACTGAAAGACCCCCCTCACACGGTCACTGACCAACCCGTCATGAAGAACCGTTCCTAATTTAATCTGCAAACCACCAGAAGTAGACATTCCACGTCTCGTGACTGAATGGAGCTTGCAGAGTCCTCACTCATCCAAGTGCACAAGATTTCTCGAGATGCGTCCATGTCGAGGAGGTTAGCACTCCTTAGCGATGTATAGTAACAGATTTCAAAGTGTTGTGATTTAATAGCAGACGGTTAAGAAGAACAAGAAACGGGTGATTTTTATGCGTGATGGATCTCCAGACGGATGGAGTTCGAAGCATTTTTACGTAAATCAACCAAGCTATAAACTCTAAAGTATTGTTCTAGAGTCTAGGATCAGCACCTGGAAGGTATTGCTAAGAGAGAACAAACACACACACACACTCCTAAGGTTAAAACGTTCCGCACTTTAAACAGGCTATAATATTAGATCGCTTGAGTTTCTGACCAATTAGTTCTGTGAAATGCAGCGCTTTTAATACTCCAATATAAGAAATATATTTCCAGCGCATGACATACATCCTTCTTGCAGGTGTCTCTACGATGAACTATAGTATCGAACCGTAAAACGAGAAAAGTTCTTCCTTAAAAGAGTGGTTTTGTGTGATACATGCACAATACAGCTTTCCAGAGATGTATAGCGTCCACTGTCCTCATCCGATCACGGTTCAGAAATTATACTATGCTCACATGAGTCCTGTATATAATGATCGTTACTAACAGAGAATACCTCTTACAAAGAAACAGATAAACGCATAGCAGCAGCGTCCGACATGTGAAATTACAAGTCATGCCGCCACTAACTCTGTAAACAACATGTCACAGGGGACTGCAGTGTCTCACAAACTCCTATCGCTAACTTATTCATGAAACTGAAGCAACAACTTTACGCTTAACATGGACCAGGGACTGGAGTACATCGCACAAATCCCGATTCGTTTAGAGGAATGTGTTACGTTTCATCACACGTGTGATGGAAGTCCTCGGTTGACTGGGAGGTTTACTGTTAACGATCGTAAGTAGACACTGCTCTAAGACCAACACATAACGAGCATTGTATATGAGTCGAACGCAGGCTATGTCACACAACTGACGCATCCTGACGGAACATCAGGAAAAAATGGTCAAAGTACCTGCAGAAACTTCTCTCTCTCTCTCTCTCTCTCTCTCTCTAGAATGCATCATCAGTCAACCATTAAATCGTACCTCGTTACAACTCCATCTCAACCGACCAATCCATCCACTCTATGTCATACTTTAACGCAGATGCAAGTAAGTTTAGAGGCAGATGGTTCTCTGTCTTCCTGAAAAGCGTCAAATACAGTAGTCAACTCGCGTGTATCACTGTTACCTCAATAGACATGCTGTAGAATGCTGCCTCAACGGAAAAAGTGACTGTTTCCATGGTTCCCTTCGCATCCATGTCGATGTTTTTTCGGATACCTCTTGCTGTCACATGCTTGTTCACATGTACAAATTGTTCTGCGCCAAGCAGAAGACACACAGGTACTTCCTCAATTTCTCCATATTTCGGTATATATTCCATCAATACATAGGAATTTTCCGCAATCCTATCGATTTTTGTATGTCAGTTCTACCCATGCGATAATGATATAGCCTCTAGTTCTGAGTTCTAAAATTGCTTGTAAATGTAGTACGCTGCCAACACCTAGCGCAAATACAGTAATCGGGAGGTATAGTATAGCACTGTACTAGATTGTATACAGTCACCTCCACCCCGCATATTCTACATTTGCAGAGCGTCTGATCTGTTTTCTGTGTATTTGTGTAAGTGCATATGTGCCAATCATAATGCGCAGTTCATTCACAAGACATCCTTTGTGCTGGGATATAGGAGTCTATACACAGCGGTGAGAACGTTTGCATTTGTTGAAAGCAGGAGTGGTAACACGAGATTGATGCTGTGCAACGTTGGGATCGTAAAGAAGAATGCATTCGACGTTATTCAGCGCTATTTTCGTAAACAGGTTCTTTCAGGGCAGGAATTTCCGTGCATACAAGCAGAGACATCATGAAAGCTCCTACAAAAGCCCATGTTAAGTATTTCTGGGACACTATACAATTTCCGAGAGATTGACTTGGTTCTTATTTCACATAGCCATGTGGCTTCAGTATAAAATTCAGAAGTTCCTAGATGCACTTGTGATGGTATGTTGCTTCGCGTAGTGATGCATCAGCTACAAGTCACACATGCCCTGTTTGAATCGCTAGGGAGAAAGCACCCTGTGCTATTCTGGAATGGATTTCTGCAGCGAGGGTTAGTCGCTCGGCAATTAGCTCTTCGCCGGACTGCAGGTAGAAAGAGGGATCACACCAGCAGTGGCGAACACACGCACAGGCGGCCCAGAGGATGACTTGGCGCTTATTTAGATATGTGACATCAGGGCATGCTGTCACCAGCTCTCCTGTGCTGGATTGCATCTGGCCAACCCGGCAGAGCTCGTTGAAGCCTCTGATTGTTGGGGCTGATGATAGTTTGGAAGCTTTTTTTACGTGCACTGAGTGTTTCTCCACTGGATTATTTTCGGCTATTTAAGTGCTGTGAGTGTTACAGAAGCATTATCTTTTGATGATTTAGGAGTTGTTTTGGCGTTTGTTGCATTATTTTGTGAACATGTGTGCAGTGCTTGATTTCAACAGTTGATGATTAGCAAATGTGTTAGGTATGCTGCCTCATGCATGAAAGACCTGAACAGGCACTTGGGTGTGGCTTGGCACTGATGGCCACAGGGGTTGTTGGTGCATCCTGACTTCTGGCATCATGTGCAGTAGCCTCCCGTGCGGTCCAGTGGACAGGGGGCAGCGAGCAGTGCCTGTGCACGTTGTTTGCGTCTCTGTTGCATTATATTGGAAGCATGTCTATGTTCTGTGATATGCGTTATTTGGACAGTTTATGAGTTGTTTGCATGTCTGCACATCAGTGTACTGCATAATTTAGGAGAAGTTTGCTTGTCTGCAGTCTGTGTATTGTGACCCCAAGCACGAAAGGGTGAGTGTTTTGTATGAGTATAATAAATAAAGTATGTGAAATCCGTCCCTATATAAACTGCTCGAAAATAAATAAAGTACACTCCTTCCTCTCTACAGCAGCCCAGCACAGGCTGAGTCATTTTCACGCCATTTTCCCCCCTGACCGACATCTAGGGTGATATTACGGGAGGGATGACAGCGCCCTCTGGCGGCAGTACTGTTTGCCAGGTCAGTTGGACTCCAGACCTTATGTCCAGCACAGGCTGAGTCCCTTTCCCACCATTTTACCCCACCATCTTGGGTTACATCACGGGAGGGATGACAGCATCCTCTGGTGGCAGTACTGTGTACTAGGTCTGGATCTTGTGGTGAATATACTGTTTCCCGCCAAAATCCGCCAACTTGGATAGTGGTACTTTCGTCATCAGCTGATGTGAAGGCCGCCATCTTGGATTACATCACAGAATGGACAACAGTGCCGTCTGGTGGTGGTACTGTTTACTCGGCCAGTTTGACTCTGGACCTCATGGCGAACACACTGGATGTGTGCCTCAAGTTGTTTAAATGAAGACTGGTGTATGATATTAACAGTTGACGACTAGCAAGCAGCCGGCCGAAGTGGCCGTGCGGTTAAAGGCGCTGCAGTCTGGAACCGCAAGACCGCTACGGTCGCAGGTTCGAATCCTGCCTCGGGCATGGATGTTTGTGATGTCCTTAGGTTAGTTAGGTTTAACTAGTTCTACGTTCTAGGGGACTAATGACCTCAGCAGTTGAGTCCCATAGTGCTCAGAGCCATTTGAACCATTTGACTAGCAAGCATGTTTGCAGAGTCTTTTAGATGGATTATTATTTCAACGATTTACGAGTTGTTTGCTTCTCTGGACATAAATGTATTATATTATTTACTAGTTGTTTGCAGGACTGTAGTCTGTGCAAAGTGTCAGTTTACAATTAGCAAGCGCGTTTGCAGAGCGTTATACATGGGATATTTCGGTAATTTAGGAGTATTTTACAGGTCTGGAGCCTGTGTGGCAAGACCCCAAGCATGTCAGAGCGTGTGTTCTGCATCAGTGTAATAAATACACCATCTCTCAAAACCCATCCCTAAATAAATTGTTCCAAAATAAATAAAGTACACTCCTTCCACTCTCCAGCAGCACAGCACAGGCTGAGTCCTTTTCCCATCAGTCCCTAGGAAGAGGTGGCAGTCGGATGACTTAGGTTAGTGGAGGTAGCCCAAGTGACCTTTTTTCCCATCTTTTCTTAGTTTAGTAGAGATGTGTCGCATTGTCCTGATGGAATTTGAACTTCCCGCCATTTTCTGGGGGAAGGGGAGTGTACGGTGGATTAGGATAGTGGAGGTAGCCCAATTGACCTTTCTTCCCACCAAAATCAGCCATCTTGGATGATGTCATGACTGCCATCTTGTATGACATCATGTGCTGTTGCCAAGTCTACATGCCGCCATCTTGAATGACGTCATCACCACCTTCTTGGATACATCTGGCAGCAACGTAGATTGGTGCAGCACTGGCCTAGCCCCCCTACTCAGGGATTAGTGAACACACTACCTCAGGGATTAGTGAACCCAGTACAGTAACGCCCAAATCCTCAAAAATAAACGAAAAATGTACCTATTCAAATATTCGCTTGACTCCTTCCTAGCCGGCTGGAGTGGCCGAGCGGTTCTAGGCGCTACAGTCTGGAACCGCGCAACCGCTACAGTCGCAGGTTCGAGTCCTGCATCGGGCATGGATGTGTGTGATATCCTTAGGTTAGTTAGGTTTAAGTAGTTCTAAGTTCTAGGGGACTGATGACCTCAGCAGTTAAGTCCCATAGTGCTCAGAGCCATTTGATGTTTTTTACACCTTCCTGAGAAACAATCTCCACCCTTCTAAATCAACAATGTACTGGTAAATGTAGACCAGATGTGGCTTGAATTCAAAGAAATACTATTGACAGCAATTGAGCGATTTATACCAAATAAACTGACAGCCGACTGAGGTGATCCCCCTTGGTACACAAAACAGGTCAGAACAATATTTCAGAAACAACGAAAAAAGCATTCCAAATTTAAATAAACGCAAAATCCCCTCAATTGGCGATCTTTTACCGAAGCTCGAAATTTAGCGCGGACTTCAATGCAAGAGGCTTATAACAGTTTCCACAACGAAACTGTATCTCTAAACCTGGTTGGCTCTGAGCACTATGGGACTTAACATCTATGGTCATCAGTCCCCTAGAACTTAGAACTACTTAAACCTAACTAACCTAAGGATAGCACACAACACCCAGCCATCACGAGGCAGAGAAAATCCCTGACCCCGCCGGGAATCGAACCCGGGAACCCGGGCGTGGGAAGCGAGAACGCTACCGCACGACCACGAGATGGGGGCTCTAAACCTGGCAGAAAATCGAGAGAGATGTTGGTCGTATGCAAAGTATGCTAGCGGCAAAACGCAATCAATGTCGTCTATGCGCGAAGCAATGGAAATATCGTCTATGACAGTGCTGCTAAAGTAGAGTCATTAAACATAGCCATCCGAAATTCCTTCACCAAAGAAGACGAGGTAAATATTCCAGAATTCGAATCAAGAACAGCTGCCAACATGAGTAACTTAGAAGTAGATGTCGTCGGTGGAGCGAAGCAACTTAAATAACTTAATAAAAGCCAGTGTTCTGGTCCAGATTGTATACCAGTTAGGTTTCTTTCAGAGTATACTGATGCAAAAGCTCCATACTTTAGAATGTTATACTACCGCTCGACAACAAAAGATCCATACCCAAGGACTGGAAAGCTGCACAGGTCACACCAATATTCAAGAATGGAATAAGAGTAATCCACGAACTCATAGGCATTTATCATTAACGCGGGTATGCGGCGGGGCCGCGCGGGGTAAGCCGAGCGGTCTCGGGCGCTGCAGCCGTGGCCCGTGAGGTTGGTCCCGGCGGAGGTTCGAGTCCTCCCTCGGGCATGGGTGTGTGTGTTTGTCCTTAGGATAATTTAGGTTAAGTAGTGTGTAAGCTTAGGGACTAATGACCGTAGCAGTTAAGTCCCATAAGATTTCACACACATTTGAACATATGCGACGGGATTCTGGAACATATATTGTTTTCGAACATTATGAATTACCTCGAAGAGAACGGTCTATTGACACAACGTCAATACGGATTTAGAAAACATTGTTCTTGTGAAACACAACTAGCTCATTACTCACACGAAGTGTTGAGTGCTATCGACAAGGGATTTCAAATTGGTTCCGTATATCAAGATTTCCAGAAGGCTTTTGACATCGTATCTCACAAGCGGCTTCTAATCAAGTTGCGTACTTATGGAATATCGTCTCAGTTATGCGACTGGATTCGTGATTTGGAAGTCATAGAGGCCACAGCTCGTAGTAACTGACGGAAAGTCATCGAGTAAAACAGAAGTGATATATGGCGTTCCTCAAGACACTGTTATAGACCGTCTGCTGTTCCCTATCTTTATTAACGATTTAGGAAACAATATTGCCACGTAGAAGAAGGTGTAATTAGGTGAATGACGAACACTAACTTCACTGAACGAAAGTTGTGTTCACTTGCACATACAAGAGCGCGGAGCGAACTGCCTCCGGCCAGAAATATACGGTATATATACAGTTACAGAACATTCCAGTGCAATGATTCTTGTCATTTGTGGATACTTCTAAAATGTACTCGAACCGAATATAGAAATTATAATTTTACACTTCAGGTTAGTTTTGAACTCACGACCCTCCATGAAACAACCAGTACACCACAGTTTCTTCTGCAACAATATGAGCAGCTGTCAGGTTGTTTGCAGAAGATGCTGTCGTTTATCGTCTAGTATGGGCATCAGAAGATCAAAACCATTTACAGAGCGATTTAGATAAGATATTTGTGTGGTGCGAAAATTGGCAACTGACCCTAAATAATGAAAAGTATGAGGTCATCCACATGAGTTCTAAAAGGAATCCATTAACCTCCGGTTACACGATAAATCAATCAAACCTGAAGGCCGTAAATTCGACTAAATACCTAGGAGATATGGTTGCGAACAACTTAAACTGGAAAGAGCACATAGAAAAATGTACGGAAGGCAACCAAAGACTGCGTTTGGCAGAACACTTTGAAGGTGCAAGAGCTACTAAAGAGACTGCTTACACTACGCTTGTCCGTCCTCTATGAGTACTGCTGAGCGGAGTGCAATCCTTACCAGATAGGGTTGACGGAGTACATCGAAAAATTTCAAAGAAGGGCAACACTTTTTGTATTATCTAGAAATGGGGTATGGAATCTCAAACACATGATACAGGATTTGGGATGATCATCATTAAAACAAAGGTGTTTTTTGTTTTGCGGAATCTTCTCACGAACTTTCAATTACCAACTTCCTCCTCCGAATGCGAAAAAATTTTGTTGACGCCGACCTACATCCGCAGAAATGATCATCATAATAAAATAAGGAAATCAGAGTTCGCACGGAAAGATACAGGTGTACTTTTTTCCGCGCACTTTTCTAGAGCGTAATAATAGAGAATTAGTGTAAACGTGGTTCGATGAACTCTCCGCCATTCACTTAAGTGTGATTTACAAAGAAACCATGTAACTGTAGATGAAATACACTGAGGGATTTCATTGTAATGGCCGGAAAATGTGAGCAAAATATTTTTATTATTTTCGTAAAAAAATAATAAAATGTGTTTCGTAGTTCTGAACTTGGAAAAAATTGTGTTAATTAGTTCTCAATTCGAAAGAGTAATGATCTCTAATCTTACGAGCGCGTGGGAGAAAAAAGCAAAGATTCTGTTAATGTAGTTAGTCGGAAATCTAAAAAAAATCTGTTTATTAGCTGCAAATTTGATGATATCTCTTTAGCAGTTATATTTTGTGTGTAAAAACTTTTCACAACCAAATTCTATAAATAATTTGAAAAAGAAATCGAAAATGACCTAAATTGTACAGTCTGCTCCTAAGAACTGTAAGATCGCGATCCTAATGTTTCCAAATTTGCTAGTTTGTTTGCGAAAAAAACAGTTTTGGAACGATTTACCGAGGGGATGTGTAAGGTACCCCTTATTTTCAAACATTTTATTCCTTGTTTCCAGGTTTACATTTTATACAGCTTCTGCATATATCAGTAGCATTCAGTGGGATCAGGCAGTTCTGCAGAACGCATAATAGGGATTAAGATTTCAATTCCGGTGCTGTCTGAAGTAGCCGCTGGACCATCTGGCGGTGCGAGTAGACGTTGGGGTGAGGTGCTGTGGCTAGCTGTGAGAAAGACAGTTACATCAGCACACGATACGTTATGAAAGCCACAGTAAATCTGGCGCGAAGCGAGTGATTTTGTGTAATTACTATTTAATGGTAAAAGCCGCTTTTTCCACTACAGACATTAGGAGAAGCCTACTGGTCATAAGTACTTTCTTACAACAATATTACGACCGAAAAATGCAGTAGTTTCAATAAACAAATGAACAATGTTTAAGATTACGAAGTTGTACAAACAACTAAGATGTTTCACGATTCTGAGTACGAGATCTAGATTCTGTCGTAAGACCATCTTGTCGAGAAATCGGTAGTTTTGAGTTAGTAAGTGATATATTGTTTCACTATTATCAGATTACAGTGATTTCGTAAATAAATGCATCGTAAGGGCAACACGAATATTATTTCAAGTAATATAATTTCCCACATCACCACTTAGAATTACATAATATAGAACTGCACTTATCAGAGAATCCGATGGCGCTGACAATTCTTTTGAAGGGACATCAACTTCGAGAATTTTGCAGCAGAAGAGGTAGGAAGAGCTGCCACACAACGACTCACTGGGATAATCCAAGGACGGGTTATCTTAATCTCTCTGCAGATCTCAATGGAAAAGCACGACCAATCATTCTGTACGCCTCTTATGCTATCTTCTACGGACTTACTAACTAAACCAAGACACTTTAAGAGGTGTAGTAAATTGGGTGGGGGGGGGGGTCTAACAATATTAAGTGATTATGTGCCGCTCTAACACTGCAACAGCTAATATCGTATATGAAAGTGTTACAGCACCATCCACGCTATGCTAATGTGAATATGTTGTCGTAATATACCCTTGATTACCCGTTATGATCAATCTAATCTATAATTATTTCTCATTTACAAATCACATTTCGAGAAATAATTCGAATTTTCAGCAGCTTTTTTTGATACCTGTTACGTAAAAAAGCTCGTCAGCCTGCGATTCTTCTAATCAGGCTGCATTAATGGGTATACTATACAAGGTGATATAGCTAAGAGAGGCCTCTTCAAATAATCCAGAATGATTAAATACATCGAGGTGCAGTTTTAGACAAGTTATAGCGGACAATATGGCGTATTTCCTGGCGTTCGCAAGCAAATTTTATCGTTTATAGTCTTCGAATTGCGACGCCGACATTGTTTTTTTTATAATGTAACTATATAACTTTTTCTGTGGCTTTTGAAAGAAGCTTCTAAGTGAACTTCAGTGACGTGAGACATGCATGGGACTCGATCAAATAGTATCAACATAACAGCGCGCAAACCACTGTCCCACCGTCAGGAGAAGGGGTTCCATAAACATCCACCCTATTATACAACATGTAAGCAAGCACTAAGTCAGGTAAGGTTCGTCTGTATCACAGCTGACAAACCACATGGTCAAAATGTTGACCTTGAGCATTGCTACACTCTACAAACTGACTCTGGAGAAAAAAATACTACACACTGAATTTCATCTGGAGTTAACGGCAGCACAGACCAGTGTTCTAAGGCATTTCATACCTAAGGGAGTCGCCGGTGTTTTGTAATAGACCTAAAAGATAAAAGTATTAAGTTTGAAGAGTAAACATGACATTTGTCGTTTCCCGAACGTCCATTCCTGTGCCATCCAAATGTTCTCTTAAGAGTGTCTGTCATTACATGTACAGAATGGGAGGGACATCTGTCGTGTTGGTACCACGCCGATTTCCTTATGTCCAGTGGGATCTCCTCCAATAACTGCAGCAGCAGCATATCTTAGGAACTGGAGACACTTGAGTGTATTGAGATACCCATCAATAAAATAGGAACCTATCATGCGAGTCTTGAAAAACATGCACCATACTTTGATAGATTAAGAGTGTTGTTTTTATCCACTTCTCTGAGTCAGAGTGGATTGTCACTTGATTATTAGTGCATATTGCGAAGACTGATTTGCCCGTAATTGTAAATGATGCTTCTTCCTTAAACAAAATTTTACATAGATATGCGGCATCAGTTGGCACTTTTCGTAGATAACCTTCGGAGAACTGTGAGCTGTAGATACAGTGAAATGTGAAGAGGATGAAATCACGATGGAATGTAGTGTTCGCAGAACACTCGTTCGGTTGATCCCTCCCATACTAACGAGATGCCTCTTAGTGACATTTTCAGAATGTGTTACTGCTGCTAAAATTTTAGTTTCGTTTCTTTCATCAGTTGCTGTTCTTTTCACCTCGTGTAATATTCCTGGCTTTGCAGCCATTATATTGATGTACAAGAAGCTCTTCTTAGAGCAATTGAGAAGACAGAAGTGGCAAGATGACGTAATGTGGTGTGAGGTACCGATGACAGACGATGTGTTCGGTAAGGGTATCGTGAGAAAGAGAGCCTAAACTGTGTTCCTTCTCCGCCATTTTCTGCTACGTCCGGAAGTTGGGCACCAAGATGGTAATCTATTATTAATATTAGAAAACTAAACAGCGTATTTACCTGAATTTCAATTAAAGCATCTCTCAATAGCATGCCATCATTCCATTATTCCACAAGTATTAATAACTAGCAGAATAATAAACAACTGCTAAACGAAAAGGCAGATGAAGCTCTTCGGTGATCGGACAAAGCCTAACTTGGTTCGGCAGTGTCAGAGGACATACATGTTGTCTGACGCGGTATCAGTTAAGACGTAATTTGCAATGTCTAGTTCGTAAATGTGATAGCTGGTTGGGTAGCCTGGTAGGACAGACATGTTGTCTGTCGCTGTCAGCGTCAAGACTTTATTAGCATGGACATATAGTTGAAAACAGTGTGATAGTAATTACGGAAAATATGCAGTTCACTAATCTGTTGACGAATAGAAATTATTTGTGGGTCTAAAGTGGAACGTAATTGTGCAGTTTCTCGTGTTCTGCTAATAAAAAAGCGAGTGGCATCCCGTATAAACAAACTGATTCGAGATTTAATTATTTCTCAAGTAACAGTTCCTCGCTAAGAGTTTCTTAGAGCCTCAAGATTACGGATTCACGACCTGCGTGCTGTTTTCTGAGCAGGGGACAACAACTATAGAAGACTGCAGGTTGGCGAACATTAGAGTTTACGCATTCCACTCACGGCGATGGAAGCAAATAGGCACCTCGCGTGTACTGCAATCTTAGTATAAATAAGATCAGTGACACGTAATCTTTGGTAACACACCGGAGGTATGAAGAAAGAGAAACACACTCCTGGAAATGGAAAAAAGAACACATTGACACCGGTGTGTCAGACCCACCATACTTGCTCCGGACACTGCGAGAGGGCTGTACAAGCAATGATCACACGCACGGCACAGCAGACACACCAGGAACCGCGGTGTTGGCCGTCGAATGGCGCTAGCTGCGCAGCATTTGTGCACCGCCGCCGTCAGTGTCAGCCAGTTTGCCGTGGCATACGGAGCTCCATCGCAGTCTTTAACACTGGTAGCATGCCGCGACAGCGTGGACGTGAACCGTATGTGCAGTTGACGGACTTTGAGCGAGGGCGTATAGTGGGCATGCGGGAGGCCGGGTGGACGTACCGCCGAATTGCTCAACACGTGGGGCGTGAGGTCTCCACAGTACATCGATGTTGTCGCCAGTGGTCGGCGGAAGGTGCACGTGCCCGTCGACCTGGGACCGGACCGCAGCGACGCACGAATGCACGCCAAGACCGTAGGATCCTACGCAGTGCCGTAGGGGACCGCACCGCCACTTCCCAGCAAATTAGGGACACTGTTGCTCCTGGGGTATCGGCGAGGACCATTCGCAACCGTCTCCATGAAGCTGGGCTACGGTCCCGCACACCGTTAGGCCGTCTTCCGCTCACGCCCCAACATCGTGCAGCCCGCCTCCAGTGGTGTCGCGACAGGCGTGAATGGAGGGACGAATGGAGACGTGTCGTCTTCAGCGATGAGAGTCGCTTCTGCCTTGGTGCCAATGATGGTCGTATGCGTGTCTGGCGCCGTGCAGGTGAGCGCCACAATCAGGACTGCATACGACCGAGGCACACAGGGCCAACACCCGGCATCATGGTGTGGGGAGCGATCTCCTACACTGGCCGTACACCACTGGTGATCGTCGAGGGGACACTGAATAGTGCACGGTACATCGAAACCGTCATCGAACCCATCGTTCTACCATTCCTAGACCGGCAAGGGAACTTGCTGTTCCAACAGGACAATGCACGTCCGCATGTATCCCGTGCCACCCAACGTGCTCTAGAAGGTGTAAGTCAACTACCCTGGCCAGCAAGATGTCCGGATCTGTCCCCAATTGAGCATGTTTGGGACTGGATGAAGCGTCGTCTCACGCGGTGTGCACGTCCAGCACGAACGCTGGTCCAACTGAGGCGCCAGGTGGAAATGGCATGGCAAGCCGTTCCACAGGACTACATCCAGCATCTCTACGATCGTCTCCATGGGAGAATAGCAGCCTGCATTGCTGCGAAAGGTGGATATACACTGTACTAGTGCCGACATTGTGCATGCTCTGTTGCCTGTGTCTATGTGCCTGTGGTTCTGTCAGTGTGATCATGTGATGTATCTGACCCCAGGAATGTGTCAATAAAGTTTCCCCTTCCTGGGACAATGAATTCACGGTGTTCTTATTTCAATTTCCAGGAGTGTATTTTTGAGGGAAATGGCTTATCATACGCACGTACAGTCTGTATCACCCTAGCTCTCTCTCTGCCTCTCGTTTTCAACTTGCCTTAGTAGGCGTAATTTATTCTCCATACTTCCAGTTTCTACAACTTTTCTTTTATACTGTTTGCAAAGACATATTGTGAATGTATGGCAGGATGTGGACACTCTTCTGCACATAACCGCTCCGTTGCTCTAACAGTTTGCGACATTCGCCAACGATGTACACTTTTTCGACTGTCATATATGTTGTGACTGTCTCAATAGCTTTTCGAGCAAGTTACCTAATGTGCCATTAGAAAAAAAAGAATGTCGGTGACGCAATTCGGCGACTACAATCGATAAAAATTACTTTCGAGCGTCAGGAAATTCGCCATATTGCGCTATAACTTGGTGAATAACGCTCCTCGATATATTGATTGGTTCAGGATATATTTGGGGTCTCCTGTCTTAGCTGCCTCGCCCTGTAGCATTTTCTTAAACATTAGATCCAGGAAAAAAAGTCACTCAGCAAACTGCGAACTATAAGAGCATATCATCACATACCTGGATTACAAACTGCTTCCAAATAAATTGTCACGTTTACCACCTTACACGAGAACGAAAAAATGATGTAGTAATCCCCTATCTACTGACTCCCCCTCTAGGCTGCCATTTCTGCTTAGTCTTCAATGACGCTGTCATAGATAAGATATTGTCGGACTTCTGACGATGCATGAGAACCAAGAGAGGAGAATTCACGGTAAATCTTAATGTACAACATTTTAAACCTGATGACTTTGTTGCAACGAATTCATGTAGAAATTTGTGTGTTATTACATAACTCATTTTGTTTAAAGCTTGATACCGTCGTATTTTTGTTAATAATACTGTGTGGGTAGCTCCAGCAGCTCATAGACGTGGTCAGCATGTAGGGAAGCAGCCTACTCACGCCGTATAAAATTCTCATCAGTCTTTCCATTGTGTGCCAGCCTAGCTCTGACGTCATAAATGTTGTGCAATACTTTAAAAATCAAGTAAATAACCGGAAACGGTTCTAGCATGTCAGGAGTAATACTAAATCAATATGTGTTGAATATCAGTTCAATAACTTTAACCATTTTTGAAATTTGGACGTTTTTCTGTAAAAATCATTGGCGCAACAGAAAAGAGCTAGAGACTTAAAAATTTATATTTAGATTCCTTTTCATAATAATTTAGTAGAAACAGTCTTCTGGAGCTCGCAAATTAAAATTTTTGTTGAAATTCATAATTTTCTGGTTTTTGTCTTAAGAAATTAAGGCAACAAGATAGATTAAGTAGGCTAATAAATAAGGCTAGGATGTTTATATTTAAGTAGAATGGAGATCCGCTATAATCACAAAGATGTGAGAAGTTTCAATTGAATAACTATAACACTATAGCGATAGCGTATCTCCAAAGGGCAAGTTCAGAGCTCGTCTACTGCATGTAGTGTAATTAAATTAATTCTCTCGCCCAAAATATTTTACTTATCCACATCAAACTTTTATTATGATTACTTACCTGTGTGCTGATTGCACATTTAAATTGAGAGCTTCATCGGCCATCAGCAAAGGAAGCGATGATTTATTCAATAACTTAAAGTGGTGCATTACTAGCCCAGCGGCTAGTCGGGAAAGCCGATTTGATCAGGCGTTCCCTTAGCCGTCCGCACCGCGGCTTTATATATAAGAACGCTGCGCGAGAAAGAAAGGCCCCAGTTCTCTCCAGACGCTGAATAGCACACCATCTGTGTCGGGAGTCGCGTCGCGTCGGTATCATTGCTATAAACAGCCTCGGATGCCGTATTAAGTTACTCGGGATACGCGTAACCATGAAATCATTTTCGAGTGAAGTGTTAATTCTGGGATGACTTTAATGATCTATCTTCAGTTTGCGTATGTCGTATTTTCACGTGCCGTCGCGGGACAGACATTCTACCATTATTTTAGCGTGGCGTTTGATGAACATTATCATCAAATTATGGCGAGCATTCACGTAAATATTTAATTTGGACAGTTATAGTTGCATCAGTGCATTAGACTCTGAACTGCTCTGGTAGTTGAATTGTGTGGATTCCTTTTTTTTCATCTGTGACTTTCAGAATATAGCGAACGTTTTTACAGGATGGTTTTTTAATTATGAATCCCAGACAATCTCCTAATTCCTCAGAGCTATAAGCTGTAGCTATAAGTGTATTTCTCAGATGAAGTGGCCACTAGGAATTCTAATTACAGGCTTCACGTTTTGCTAATCACTTTGTGGTTGCCAATATTGTAGTTAGAGAGCCAGTGTTGAGAACAGCAAAAGACAGCATAAATAATAGGAACATTTATATAACAATTAATTCCACCCGCCGCTCCACATATGGTTAAATGGCAGGGAAAAGCATCTTTTCTGCATTACATTGCATTCTACATTTTAAATAACATCACTCCACCCGCCGCCCCACAATTGGTGCATTGACAAGGAAATGCATTCTTTACTACATTACAATTCTACATTTATATAATAAACAATCATACCACCCGCCGCCCCACACTTGGTGCATCGGCCGAGAAATGCATCTACATTACATTACAAACTACACATTATGTAACAGCATAAAATCCGCCAGCCACCCCACAATTGGTGCATCGGCCGGGAAATACACTGTGTAAAGGTGAAAGTGATTTTTAAATATTCGGATTCGGGAGTGAAATGCGACAAGCAACTAAGTAATAGAACAGTGAAAGTGTTACGTGTGCATGTGGACGACGCAATTGGATTAATAACGCATCTGGATTGACGGAGCTGGCACTGAGTCTAGCGGCGCTGCCGGCATCGCAAGAAGCCAGTTTCGCCTCACCGCAGCCGTCCGCCGGAGCAACCGGAGCCGCGCAAAACACGCAAACACACAACAACCGTTGGAGTGCCGTCTGCAGTTCACAGTGCTGCGTCGCATCAGTAATCCTGGTACGCCGCGCCGGCAACGCCATACGTCGTGCAGAAGGAACTAAGTTAAGTGAAAAGCTGTTAAAAATTTTACTAACTTGCACTAAAAGACTGTCGGCGATGGAACCGCCAGAAGAAACTCAGGTTAAACTTAAATCAGAACCTATGCCTGTTGAGGGAACTGTAAATCCAGACAACGGTTCAAGTGTAAATATGCATGAAAATAGTAGTGTTAAAGTGAAATATGAAGTATTGTCTCCTGACAGTAGTGTTAAAAGGGGCAGTGATTCAATAATAGAGACCCCTGTAGTAAAGCAGAAATCAGAAATTGTTAATTTATTGGATGATAGTTTATTGGGGTAATGCAGGAGTAGGTTTAATAATGAATAAAAAATAGGAGTGCGGGTTAGCTACTACAAACAGCATAGTGAACGCATTATTGTGGCCAAGATAGACATGAAGCCCACGCCTACTACAGTAGTACAAGTTTATATGCCAACTAGCTCTGCAGATGAAGAAATTGATGAAATGTATGACGAGATAAAAGAAATTATTCAGGTAGTGAAGGGAGACGAAAATTTAGTAGTCGTGGGTGACTGGAATTCGTCAGTAGGAAAAGGGAGAGAAGGAAACGTAGTAGGCGAATATGGATTAGGGGGAAGAAATGAAAGAGGAAGCCGCCTTGTAGAATTTTGCGCAGAGCATAACTTAATCATAGCTAACACTTGGTTCAAGAATCATAAAAGAAGGTTGTATACATGGAAGAGTCCTGGCGGTACTAGAAGGTATCAGATAGATTATATAATGGTAAGACAGAGATTTAGGAACCAGGTTTTAAATTGTAAGACATTTCCAGGGGCAGATGTGGATTCTGACCACAATATATTGGTTATGAACTGCAGATTGAAACTGAAGAAACTGCAAAAAGGTGGGAATTTAAGGAGATGGGACCTGGATAAACTGAAAGAACCAGAGGTTGTAGAGAGTTTCAGGGAGAGAATAAGGGAACAATTGACAGGAATGGGGGAAAGAAATACAGTAGAAGAAGAATGGGTAGCTCTGAGGGATGAAGTAGTGAAGGCAGCAGAGGATCATGTAGGTAAAAAGACGAGGGCTAGCAGAAATCCTTGGGTAACAGAAGAAATATTGAATGTAATTGATGAAAGGAGAAAATATAAAAATGCAGTAAATGAAGCAGGCAAAAAGGAATACAAACGTCTCAAAAATGAGATCGACAGGAAGTGCAAAACGGCTAAGCAGGGTTGGCTAGAGGACAAATGTAAGGATGTAGAGGCTTGTCTCACTAGGGGTAAGATAGATACTGCCTACAGGAAAATTAAAGAGACCTTTGGAGAGAAGAGAACCACTTGTATGAATATCAAGAGCTCAGATGGCAACCCAGTTCTAAGCAAAGAAGGGAAGGCAGAAAGGTGGAAGGAGTATATAGAGGGTTTATACAAGGGCGATGTACTTGAGGTCAATATTATGGAAATGGAAGAGGATGTAGATGAAGATGAAATGGGAGATAAGATACTGCGTAAAGAGTTTGACAGAGCACTGAAAGACCTGAGTCGAAACAAGGCCCTGGGAGTAGACAACATTCCATTAGAACTACTGATGGCCTTGGGAGAGCCAGTCATGACAAAACTCTACCATCTGGTGAGCAAGATGTATGAGACAGGCGAAATACCCACAGACTTCAAGAAGAATATAATAATTCCAATCCCAAAGAAAGCAGGTGTTGACAGATGTGAAAATTACCGAACTATCAGTTTAATAAGTCACAGCTGCAAAACACTAACGCGAATTCTTTAGAGACGAATGGAAAAACTAGTAGAAGCGGACCTCGGGGAAGATCAGTTTGGATTCCGTAGAAATGTTGGAACACGTGAGGCAATACTAACCTTACGACTTATCTTAGAAGAAAGATTAAGAAAAGGCAAACCTACGTTTCTAGCATTTGTAGACTTAGAGAAAGGTTTTGACAACGTTAACTGGAATACTCTCTTTCAAATTCTGAAGGTGGCAGGGGTCAAATACAGGGAGCGAAAAGCTATTTACAATTTGTACAGAAACCAGATGGCAGTTATAAGAGTCGAGGGGCATGAAAGGGAAGCAGTGGTTGGGAAAGGAGTGAGACAGGGTTGTAGCCTCTCCCCGATGTTATTCAATCTGTATATTGAGCAAGCAGTAAAAGAAACAAAAGAAAAATTCGGAGTAGGTATTAAAATTCATGGAGAAGAAGTAAAAACTTTGAGGTTCGCCGATCACATTGTAATTCTGTCAGAGACAGCAAAGGACTTGGAAGAGCAGTTGAACGGAATGGACAGTGTCTTGAAAGGAGGATATAAGATGAACATCAACAAAAGCAAAACGAGGATAATGGAATGTAGTCAAATTAAATCGGGCGATGCTGAGGGGATTAGATTAGGAAATGAGACACTTAAAGTAGTAAAGGAGTTTTGCTATTTAGGGAGTAAAATAACTGATGATGGTCGATGTAGGGAGGATATAAAATGGCAAGGAAAGCGTTTCTGAAGAAGAGAAATTTGTTAACATCGAGTATAGATTTAACTGTCAGGAAGTCGTTTCTGAAAGTATTTGTAAGGAGTGTAGCCATGTATGGAAGTGAAACATGGACGATAACCAGTTTGGACAAGAAGAGAATAGAAGCTTTCGAAATGTGGTGCTACAGAAGAATGTTGAAAATTAGATGGGTAGATCACATAACTAATGAGGAGGTATTGAATAGAATTGGGGAGAAGAGGAGTTTGTGGCGCAACTTGACTAGAAGAAGGGATCGGTTGGTAGGGCATGTTTTGAGGCATCAAGGGATCACAAATTTAGCATTGTAGAGCAGCGTGGAGGGTAAAAATCGTAGAGGGAGGCCAAGAGATCAATACACTAAGCAGATTCAGCAGGATGTAGGTTGCAGTAGGTACTGGGAAATGAAGAAGCTTGCACAGGATAGAGTAGCATGGAGAGCTGCATCAAACCAGTCTCAGGACTGAAGACCACAACAACAAACAACAACAGTTTATCTGATGAGTTAAAAACGAAACAGTCATCAGAGGTGGTAGAGTTTAAAAAGGATAAGTTAGATATGACTGACCAATCAGAAGTTTCATTTAGTTTTGATGATTCGGGTGTTGGAGCTAGTTTTTCGTCACCTGAGTGTTATAAAAAACCTGCTAGTGAGCAACCCAAAGATACTAGAGCTATTGATTTAAATGTTATATTACAAGCAATAGCTGCCAGTAATGTAAAATTGTCAGCCAGTAATGCTGAATTAATATATGAGATTGTGGCCAGCCAAACCAATTTTAATAAACGGTTTGAGGCAATGGACCATAAATTAGAATCCAATAAAGCTGAATTAGAAACTTCCTTCAAGGCTAGTTGCAATAAGTTGAAAGAGGATTTGGATAGTTTGAGTTATAAAATTGATTACAACCATGAGGATATTAAGAAAAAGGTTGCTCAACAATTTTCTGAAATGTATAAAACAGTAAAATCCGAAGTTGCTGGGGTTCGCAAAGACTTCCAAATGGAAGATGCGAAGATGGAGCACAAGTTAACAGAAAAGATCGAGGCGGAATCTGAACTGTGCTCAGATAGGTTTAAAGATGTTAATATAAAAGTAAACCTATGTCAAGCAGAAGTAGATACAATCAAAACTGATACTACACATATTGTGCAAAGACTAGATAATGTTGAAATGAGAGTAGAAAATATTAGTACTAACATTGCTAACATTGAGAGTAAAGTAGCTTCAGTAACTTCTGGTAATGGTAGTATGCAACAAGTTGTAGCTGCAAACGCCGCTTTTATCGGGTGTCGGCAGTTCTTGCGGTTCGATCCAGATGAAAATATCCACCCGCTAGATTTCTGGAACAATTTTGAAGATGTGATTCCACCAACTTGGTCTGAACGAGAGAAAATCTCATTTATTAGAAGCCATTTAGCAGGTGATGCCATGCGTTGGTCAGCTGATGTTATGTTGAAGTGTAAAACACTAGCGGAATTTAAAACTGCTTTCATTAGTGAGTATTGGTCTAGCAATAAGCAAAATGAAGTGTTGAGAGGATTCTGGAGTGGAAAACGTTTCAATGCAGGCAAGAAATCTATTAAAGAGTTTGCCAGGTCATGGATCTCACGATTGTCACATTTGGCGGAAAAGCTAAAACCTGAAATGATAATACTAGGTCTTGAAGCCAAACTGCCATGGTATTGGCAAACTAGAATTATATCTGCCCCTAGAGACAATCTGGATCGTTTCATTGAATATTTGGAACGTGTAGAGCGTGTTGCTGCCAATGAGGAGCAAGCACGTAATAACAGAAATGCTAATAACACTAGTAGTAATTTTAAGAACGAGCAGAATGGCAATGTAAACATCAGAACAGTAGGTGTTCGCCATCCTAAGAGAGGTAGGAATTGGAGAAATAATTATCAGAACCAACAATGGTATCCAAATGATAGTAATTTTGTTCAGAACAAAATTATGCAGGTAAACAACAGTGCGAAAAGCAATGCTGTGCCAGTTAACTATAATGGAAATAAAGGAAGCAGTAGTAGGCCGAGGCAGGAAAACTAGTTCCCGTCTATGAGGACACTGGCGCTCTATTTTTCCTAAGCTAGTAATTGCAGTAATTGGTAAGACAGATCAGAATACTCAGACTGAACATGTGGATGAGGGGTCGGTAGCATCTAAGGATACAGCAGAAATATTAGATCACTCACAGTATTTGATAGATACCGTGTTGGAGACGCTTTCTAAGTGGAAAGAGAAGGCGCAGCAGTGTAACGGTAAGGAGGAGCTACAAAATATTGAATTGTCAGGTGAAGAAGCAGAAGAAATTCATGCTTATATTTACGATGAGGATGATGTGCTCTTATCTAAAGTGCCTGTGCAGGATGTTGATACTGTACTAATAGATTTAGGGCAGGAGGTAAGTGAGAATGTAGAGGATAGCCTGTTTGGGGTCGATGAACCCAGTAGCTGTGACCAGTTGTCACTTGTGAAGGAACCCGACGATAATAATGAAAGTGGTTTAGCTGTAACTAGTGTTATGCATGGTCTGGAGGCGCAGAATCGCTCAGACTACAGTAATTTGGGTCATGTTCAGCAAACTAAGGGTAATGAAGTCGTGCGGTGTTTCGATTTAAAATTAATAGACCGACTGGAAAAGGCAGCTGAAAATTTAATTCAGGAAACCCCTACACACTTTGACCTAAATGTAATGAAGACAGATGTCGATCACTTTAGTTGGAGACAAATACGAAAGGAACTATTGGATGAGTTTGAGGAACCACCTGTACAACCTAGAATAAGCCACCCTATAATAATAGTGAATATGTTGGGTATCAATGTACGTTGTCTCTTAGACAGTGGAAGTGAGGTGAGTGCGATATCTCAGTCCTTCTTTGATGCATTACCTGTTAAAGAAAAGCTTACCGTAATGAGGGTATCAGGACTTAGGATAATTGGTGCTACTGGCAAGGTGTCAAAAACGGTCAAGCAAGAAGCTTTGCTGCCCTTTAACATTAATGGTAATTTAATTGATCATCCATGCTTAATTGTAAATAATCTCAGTATTGAGGTTTTAATTGGCATAGATTTCTTGTCGAAATATCAGAGTGTTGTTGACTTTGAAAGAAGCCAGTTAAAAATGGTCTTGCCAATAACCGGAGTAATTACGGTGCCTTTTATTGATAAACATGTAGTAACTAATGATGAAATTTGGGAGCTGCCTATACTTATTCTGAAAAATAGGAGATATTGGGACGAAGGTGTTAATCTTAGTAAATACCAAGGACCTTTCAG
Organism: Schistocerca serialis cubense; assembly: GCF_023864345.2. Lineage (NCBI taxonomy): Eukaryota > Metazoa > Arthropoda > Insecta > Orthoptera > Acrididae > Schistocerca > Schistocerca serialis. The sequence continues at coordinate 983,140,849 of NC_064640.1, read as the reverse complement.
GATCATAGGAAAACCACATGCCAACGCATATTGGCTAGAGTACCCTAAGAGTAAAAAGCTATTCGGTCTCAGGAATGTGATCGACCTAAAGAAGTTCATAGGTAGTGAATGAATTCTGTAGGGAAGAGGTTGTTCTGTAACCCCTACACAGTGTGGCAGCTGTGCAGCCCCAGCTGTGTGAGATCTTCTTTACTTTTCAGGTCTCATTCATTCTTCATCTTTGCTATCCACAAAAATTTCGACCCCTTCTTTCCAATACGAAAATTTTCTGAAACCAATGAATTCTGTAGGGAGGAGGTTGTTCTGTAACCTCTACACAGTGTGTCAGCTGTGCAGTCCCAGCTGTGTGAGATCTTCTTTCCTTTTCAGGTCTCATTCATTCTTCGTCTTTCCTATCCACCAAAGTTTCGACTCCTCCTTTGCAATACAGAAATTTTCCGTCATGGTTATCAAGCCATGAGTTCTGTAACCATTCTATCCACCGATTAGTGAAGAAAATACCTAATGTGACAAACCTAACAGTGACATAAACAACAGAGAAGTATGAGGTAATTAAGATACAATGTATTTGAGTAACAAGTATGTATATAACCCTGGTAATATTATAAGTACAAAGTGTTGTTTTATTGGAAATGGTCCACCAACAGTAATTTAATAAGATATACAAATTCGTGTACAAGCAGGATCTGAAGTGGCAGTAAAACCTAGTGTATGCATTAGAGCTAACTAATAAATAGTAAGAGAGAGTGCTTAGTGTTATGAAAATATGCAGACATGTTGTAAGAATAAACTCACCTTGTATAGCAAGGAATGGCAGTGTCAGTGTTTGTGGTTGAGACGTGAAGGACACGTCCCTGAAGTATTTATAAGGTTGGAGCTGGCCATTATTTTGGTGTAGTGTGTGACAGGACACACCTACACGTATTGAGGTTACGAGTTGGAGGCGTGAATGCGGCCATAGGTACCCTTATGTTAGATGAGACAGAGCAGCTCATGGTGTCCTATAGGTTTAGGGAATTTAGCATTACGCTCGTCCATAATTACTTACTGCACTTTAGTGGTAGGTCGAGAGAGACTACCTGTGGTTTCAGCGTCCGATCGAGTGGAAATGGATTGCCACGTGAGAAAACTGATCAGCTGCAATACACTATAGATATGGAATAAATGTGCTATCCTATGCTTTAAATGTTAATAGAATGAGTGTTAAATAAGAACATACACTAGCAACATAATTGAATAACATAATGGCAGACGTGAAACATTATGCATAGCTCAGCATAAATACACTTCGATGAAGTAAGTACATAATTGCAGATGTGGAACTGACAACAGCAGAGGACCAATAAGTGGAGTTAGTAGTCAACTAAACGTAATATGTTTTGAACACTCAGAACTGTACTATTACCACAAGTTACTCACATGTACAAAGAAGCTGAGAATACAACTACTAATCAAATATACTCATACTATCTCTAAGAATAAGGCAATTGAAGATGAATCAGCTAAGTAAATAAAATACAAATGTATCAAGAATGTACCGAGCATTGGTTCAGTGTTCCGGCCCAGAAATAATAAATTGAAATTAAATAGGATTTATGATTGTATGCCTTGAGCATAAATTTTCTCTAGTACGTGACTAACGGCGTTTTGAGCCATTTGTTTACCGATTTTATGACAGTTAAATAACCGCGAGAGTAAAATTGAAAAAGTTCTGTTAACTTTGTTCCAGCAACATATTGAAAGATAAAATGTATATATCCCCATTTCATTGTGACCCACCCTTAGATATTAAGTGAACAGAGTCTGAGGCACCCTTTTTGTTTGTTCTACAGGACAAACCAGATAATGGCAGCCTGGTAGCTGCGTGAAAGCGTGGAGTGACTTGGACACAACTCACAGTGACCCCTCCCCTTTCCCCATGTAATTTAGAGTGAACGTGAAGGTCGCACACCATAGCAACTTCCCCTCCTCTACCCTTGTGAATGGAAGCGTAGAACGCCAGCCAAAGCGGTTAGAACCACGAGTGTAAAAATGAAATTGTCATGATTGTGGAATTTTCTTTCAGGTTTAGAAAAGACTGCTAAGATATAATCATCTGTTTATGTATTATGAATAACTGTGTTATTTTCTTTGAATTTGTGTATGTAAAAATGTATTTAATTGATTTAAGATTTTCATAGTTTTACATATTTTTGTGTGTTTGTCTGTCTAAGGCAATATGTATACCAAAGTGTTTCACTGATTTTGCTTAAATTTTGAGTGATAATGTTGCTTAAGAGGCAGTGAACATGCCAGCAATTTAAATAATTGAAGTAGGTAATCAGTTTTCTTTTAATATTTCTATATGATTACATTTAAATTTTAATTTCCATAGGGAGTTAAGCTGTACTCTTGCTTCCCTTTTTGCAATTAATTTTTTTTCGTTCATTAACATTCAAAAAAAATTTAAGTAGAGGGTGATGTAGGGAAGCAGCCTACTCACGCCGTATAAAATTCTCATCAGTCTTTCCATTGTGTGCCAGCCTAGCTCTGACATCATAAATGTTGCACAATACTTTAAAAATCAAGTAAATAACTTGAAACGGTTCTAGCATGTCAGGAGTAATACTAAATCAATATGTGTTGAATATCAGTTCAATAACTTTAACCATTTTTGAAATTTGGACGTTTTTCTGTAAAAATCATTGGTGCAACAGAAAAGAGCTACAGACTTGAAAATTTATATTTAGATTCCTTTTTCATAATTTAGTAGAAACAGTCTTCTGGAGCTCGCAAATTAAAATTTTTGTTGAAATTCATAATTTTCTGGTTTTTGTCTTAAAAATTAAGGAAGCAAGATAGATTAAGTAGGCTAATAAATAAGGCGAGGATGTTTATATTTAAGTAGAATGGAGATCCGCTATAATCATAAAGATGTGAGAAGTTTCAATTGAATAACTATAAAACTATAGCGATAGCGTATCTCCAAAGGGCAAGTTCAGAGCTCGTCTACTGCGTGTAGTGTAATTAAATTAATTCTCTCGCCCAAAATATTTTACTTATCCACGTCAGACTTTTATTATGATTACTTACCTGTGTGCTGATTGCACATTTAAATTGAGAGCTTCATCGGCCATCAGCAAAGGAAGCGATGATTTATTCAATAACTTAAAGTGGTGCATTACTAGCCCAGCGGCTAGTCGGGAGAGCCGATTTGATCAGGTGTTCCCTTAGCCGTCCGCACCACGGCTTTATATATAAGAACGCTGCGCGAGAAAGAAAGGCCCCAGTTCTCTCCAGACGCTGAATAGCACACCATCTGTGTCGGGAGTCGCGTCGCGTCGGTATCATTGCTATAAACAGCCTCGGATGCCGTATTAAGTTACTCGGGATACGCGTAACCATGAAATCATTTTCGAGTGAAGTGTTAATTCTGGGATGACTTTAATGATCTATCTTCAGTTTGCGTATGTCGTATTTTCACGTGCCGTCGCGGGACAGACATTCTACCATTATTTTAGCGTGGCGTTTGATGAACATTATCATCAAATTATGGCGAGCATTCACGTAAATATTTAATTTGGACAGTTATAGTTGCATCAGTGCATTAGACTCTGAACTGCTCTGGTAGTTGAATTGTGTGGATTCCTTTTTTTTTTCATCTGTGACTTTCAGAATATAGCGACGTTTTTACAGGATGGTTTTTTGATTATGAATCCCAGACAATCTCCTAATTCCTCAGAGCTATAAGCTGTAGCTATAAGTGTATTTCTCAGATGAAGTGGGCACTAGGAATTCTAATTACAGGCTTCAAGTTTTGCTAATCACTTTGTGGTTGCCAATATTGTAGTTAGAGAGCCAGTGTTGAGAACGGCAAAAGACAGCATAAATAATAGGAACGAAATGCATCTTTTCTGCATTACGTTGCATTCTACATTTTTAATAACATCACTCCACCCGCCGCCACACAATTGGTGCATCGGCAAGGAAATGCATCTACATTACTTTACAAACCAAACATTATATAACTACATTCACTCCACCCGCTGCCCCAGAAGCAGCATACTTGAGCTATGTAAGGTCGCCTTCATACGGCATCCGGTGACTGCTTTGTAGTGCATGCAAGCGTATCTATCACTGTGCGTGGACGGTAGTATCGGGCAGCCGTGTACTAAGAGTCATCGGCGTGAGACAGGTTCATGTTTTGTGTCGGTGAAAGGAATTCTGGATCGTTACCACGAGCAACACACGGGGTGTGGTATTTCTGACACTTAGAAAGATTTCCCGTGGTTACTTGGAGCCAATGCGTATGTGTGTTGAGACTGTTACGGTTCTTTCCCCCCAACTATTGGCTGACATACACGCACGGTAGTACAGTAGTGGCTGTTGTTGGGAACGCACCGTCACGAGCATGGGAGTATTGTTCTATCTTGGGGATGGCGGGAATTGAGAGGAGATAGCGTTGAAACTGGATATACTTCCCCTGCTACTGTATCGTTAACCGACCGCTCTGCATTCTAGAACTTTTCTTTTTGTCAGGAGAGGTGGGTGAACCCCGTGCACAGCTCCACAGAGCTTCATTTCATGGTTAGCAAGCCAGCTACGAATGTAGGATGCGCGAATGTGGTTCCTCGGAATTATTGTGGTTTGTTCTATTCATTGACTGGGATTCTACTTCTATGACGTATGTGTAGGTCGTTTTTCCGACAACCAGAGTATGTGTTGTCCGCAGTGGCAGAGCACAGACGCGAGATGCACAGGTGTAGAGGCTGTTTTTTTTTTTTTTTTTTTTTTTGGTTTGGTTTTAGGGCCCAAAACTGCTATGGTCATTAGCGCCCAGTCGGTGATTTAGGAAACGGTAAAAAACGAAAATGGAAAGCAGCAGCAATGGGAACGAAACTCAAAAAATTGGAGAAACTAAAAGCAGAAGGAAAGTTTAAAAATCCACTACAGAAAGGGGTTGGTTATCCCCAGAACGAGCTTCAAATGACTGGCGTCATCTCACTGGCACTAGTAAACTCGAGAACGCGATCGGCCGAGCGCGTGTCATCTGCTAAAATGGAAGATATATCAGGTGACAGCTGTAGACGGGCGCGTAATGGAGTAAAATAGCGGCACTCAATTAAAAGGTGTCTTACCATCCACAGCTGAGAGCACTGGGGACAGAGAGGGGGAGGATCGCCGCTTAAAAGATGTCGATGGCTAAAAAGACAGTGCCCTATCCAGAGTCTAGTTAAAATTACCTCCTCCCGACGACGCGTTTGGGAGGAAGAGGTCCAAGCACAGGGAAGAGCTTTCACGTCCCGCAATTTATTATGGGGAAGTGTCGACCAATGTGTGTGCCACAAAAGAACAACACGACGACATAAAACGCTCCGTAGATCGGCGAAGGGAATCGATCGAATAGCTGGCCGAAGAAGAGAGACTGCAGCCTTGGCCGCTATATCGGCCGCCTCATTGCCACAGATACCAATGTGTCCTGGGAGTCAGAGGAACGCCACAGAGATGCCGCCCCCCCCCCCCCCCAAATGGAACAAGCGCAGGCAGTCCTGCTCCGGTGGACCAGAGGGTGGACAGGGTAGAGAGCTTGGAGACTGAGGAGAGAGCTGAGAGAATCTGAACAGATAACATAACATACTGTATCCGCTGATGGCGGCGGATGTATTGGACAGCCTGGAGAACAGCGTAAAGCTCCGCAGTATAAACTGAACACTGGTCGGGAAGCCGAAATCGATTGGGGGTGTCGCCAACAATATAGGCACTCCTTACACCTAACGATGTTTTCGAGCCATCAGTGTAAATAAATGTGGCTTCCTTCATTTGTGCACATAGAGCAGCAAATACCCAGCGATAAACAAGTGAAGGGGTACCATCCTTGGGAAATTGACAAAGGTCACGGAGCAGGCAGATCCGGGGACGGAGCCAAGGCGGTGCTGTACCCCAAGTTGTCAAGAAGGTTTTAGGAAAGCGGAAGGAAAGAGAGTGGAGCAGTTGACGGAAGCGGACTCCCGGTGGTAGTAGGGAGGAAGGGCTGCCTGCATACCCTACAACCAAGGAGGCGTCGAAAAAAATGTCATGGGCCAGATTAGCAGGCATGGAAGAATGATGGCTAGCATAACGACTCAGAAGGACAGCTCACCGATTGGATAGCGGAGGTTCAGCAGTCTCAGCATAAAGGCTTTCCACAGGGCTGGTGTAAAAAGCTCCAGACACTAAACGTAATCCACGGTGGTGGATAGAGTGAAATAGTTCAAATGGCCCTGAGCACTATGGGACTCAACTGCTGTGGTCATTAGTCCCCTAGAACTTAGAACTACTTAAACCTAACTAACCTAAGGACATCACACACATCCATGCCCGAGGCAGGATTCGAACCTGCGACCGTAGCAGTCGCACGGTTCCTGACTGCGCGCCTAGAACCGCGAGACCACCGCGGCCGGCCGGTGGTGGATAGAGTCGAGACGCCGAAGAATAGACGGCCGAGCAGAGGAGTAAACTATGCTTCCATAGTCCAATTTCCAGCGCACTAAGGCGCGATAGAGGCAGAGAAGGACCACTTGGTCCGCTCCCCAGGAGGTACCATTCAGGACACGGAGGGTGTTGAGGGATCACAGACAGCGAGCCGAAAAATAAGAAACATGAGAGGACCAGCACAGTTTTCTGTCAAACTGAAGACCCAAGAATTTAGTGACGTCCGAAAACGGAAGGTTGACAGGTCCTAAATGTAAGGAGGGTGGAAGAAACTCCTTACGTCACCAAAAATTAACACAAACGGTCTTACTGGGAGAAAAACGGAAGCCGGTTTCGATGCTCCAAGAGTGGATGCGATCGAGACAGCCTTGAAGACGTCGTTCAAGAAGGCTAGTCCGTTGAGAGCTGTAATAGATCGCAAAATCGTCCACAAAGAGGGAGCCCGAGACATCATGAAGGAGACAATCCATAATCGGATTTATGGCAATGGCAAACAGTACACCACTCAGCACGGAGCCCTGGGGTACCCTGTTTTCTTGGGAGAAAGTACGGGAGAGAGTAGTGTTCACCCGCATCCTAAATGTGCGCTCTGCCATAAATTCGCGAAGAAAAAGGGGCAACCGACCGCGAAAGCCCCAAGAGAACAGTGTGCGGAGGATGCCTGTCCTCCAACAGGTATTGTGTGCTCTCTCCAGATGAAAAAATATTGCTACTGTTTGGCGTTTCCGGAGAAAATTGTTCATGATATAAGTGGAGAGAGCAACAAATGGTCAACTGCAGAATGATGCTTTCGGAATCCGCATTGGGCAGGTGTTAAAAGACTGCGGGATTCCAGCCACAACGCTAAACGGTAATTCACCATACGCTCCAAAACCTTACAGACACTACTCGTGGGGGAAATGGGGCGATAGCTAGAGGGGAGATGTTTGTCCTTTCCAGGTTTCGGAACAGGAACGCCGATAGCTTCCCGCCATCGTCTGGGAAAAGTACTGTCGGTCCAAATTCGATTATAAAGGCGAAGGAGGTAACGCAGACCATGGTATGATAAATGCAGCAACATTTGGATGTGGATACCATCCAGTCCTGGGGCGGAGGAGCGAGAAGAAGAGAGTGCATGTTGGAGTTCCCGCATGGAGAAAACAGTATTGTAGCTTTCGCGATTTTGAGAGGAAAAAGCAAGAGGTCGCACTTCCGCTGCACGTTTCTTCGGGAGAAACTCTGGCAGGTAATTTGAAGAGCTCGAAATCTTAGCAAAGTGTTGACCCAGTGAGTTAGAAATTGCGACAGGGACCACTAATGTATCATGCGCGACAGTGAGCCCAGAGACCGGGAAGAAACTAGGCGCGCCTGAGAACCGTCGAATCCGACTCCAAACTTCCGAGGAGGGAGTGAAGGTGTTAAATGAGCTAGTAAAGAATTTCCAGCTTTCCTTCTTGCTATCACGGATGATGCGACGGCATCGCGCTCGGAACTGCTTATAGCGGATAGAGTTGTCCAAAGTAGGATGGTGGCGGAAAACGCGAAGAGCACGTCGCCGCTCACGTATTGCGTCAGGGCATGCCGCGTTCCACGAAGGAGCTGGGGGGGCGCCGGGGCAATGCGGAGGTGTGTGGTATTGAATGTTCCGCAGCTGTAAGAATAACGTCTGTAATATGGGTGACCTCATCGTCGACGCTAGGAAAGTGACGGTCATCGAATGTCGCTAGAGACGAAAAAAGTGTCCAATCGGCTTCGCCAAACTTCCAGCATCGCGGGCGCATATATGGCTGTTGAGGCTGCAGTCTAAGGGCACATGGAAAGTGGTCACTCGAGTGTGCATCATCAAGGGCGAACCATTCGAAGCGCCGAGCTAGCGGAACAGTACCGACCGAAAGGTTCAAATGAGAGAAATTTGTCGTGGAGGCAAAAAAAAAATGTTGGGTCCCCAGTGTTGAGGCAAACTAGATCCGCTTGCTAGATCCGCTTGGTGGAAGATGTCTAGCAATAGTGAGCCACACGGACAAGGATGTGGAGATCCCCAAAGCAGGTGGTGGGCATTGAAGTCCCCAACCAGCAAATAGGGGGGTGGAAGCTGACCAAGAAGATGAAGATCAGCCTGTGCCATTGGTGTGGAAGATGGAATGTATACAGTACAAAGAGAAAAGGTATATCCAGAAAGGGAAAGACGGAGAGCGACAGCTTGGAAGGAAGTGTTTAAGGAGATTGGGTGATAATGGAGAGTATCATGGAGAAGAATCATGAGTCCTGCATGTGCTGGAGTGCCTTCAACAGAGGGGAGATCAAATCGGACGGACTGAAAATGGGGGAGAACAAAGTGGTCATGGAGACGCAGCTTTGTTTCCTGAAGACAGAAGATGACCGGTGGGTAGGATCGTAAGAGGATTGACAATTCATCCCGATTGGCTCGAAGGCCGCGGATATTCCAGTGGATAATGGACATAGGGTGAACAGAAAATGGAGGAATGTGACCAAGGTTGCCGTCAACTCAGCGACTGCTCAGAGCTTGCGACCGACAGCATGGAATGGTATTCAGCTGAAGGCAGAAGATCCTGATCCATAGTTTGTTCAGGAGCAGCTCCTGCCACCAGTGATCGGCCGGTTGATCGGCCGCCAGCAGTGCGCCTAGGCGACACAGAAGATGGCCGAGGGCGATTACTGCCAGGTGGTGCTGTAGATGAGACACGCCTTGGCGGAGAAGGAGATGAACTGGATTTCTTACTAGCCTACTTGGAAACATGATGTTTAGATGAAGGAGGAACCGATGGTTGTGAAGTTGGGGTATGTAAAAGATCTTCACGAGTATGCTCTTTTTTCGAAGCCTTGGTGTCTTACTTTTGGGCTCGAGATTTAGCAGAACCCGATGAAGGGTGAGCCATAGAGTGGGCAGGCGAAAGTGGGGAGGTTGAACGGGCAATCTTTGTGCTGGCCGATCTGACGACCGTGTCACTAAAGGTGAGATCACAAGTCTGCATGGCCGCCTCCTTTGTTGGCCGAGGAGAGGCAAGGACAGTGCTGTTTTTTCCTGTCTGAGGCACAGTGGGCTTTCGACTGGCGAATAATTTTCGAGCAGCAAAGGTTGACACCTTTTCCTTCACTCTGATTTCCTGAATGCGCTTTTCGTCTTTAAAAATGGGGCAATCTCGAGAGGAAGCAGCTTGGTCACCCATACAGTTGATGCAATGAGGGGATGGAGGTGGACAAGCACCCTCATGGGCACCCTTGCCACACGTAACACATTTGGCCACATTGGAACAGGACTGGCTGGTGTGATTGAACCGCTGACACCGATAGCAACGCGTAGGGTTTGGGATGTAAGGGCGAACGGAAATTATCTCATAGCCTGCTTTGATTTTCGATGGGAGCTGAACTTTGTCAAATGTCAAGAAGACAGTACGGGTTGGAATGATGTTCGTGTCAACCCTTTTCATGACTCTATGAACTGCCGTTACGCCCTGGTCAGACAGGTAGTGTTGAATTTCCTCGTCGGACAATCCGTCGAGGGAGCGTGTATAAACGACCCCACGTAATGAATTTAAAGTACGGTGCGGTTCCACCCGGACAGGGAAGGTGTGTAGCAGTGAAGTACGCAGCAATTTGTGTGCCTGAAGGGCACTGACTGTTTCTAACAAGAAGGTGCCATTTCGTATTCTGGAACAAGACTTTACAGGACCTGCAATGGTTGACCATGGGATAGTCGTGACCTTCGTCAGACCGAGAAACAACAAGGAACTGTGGCAACGATGGAAGGACTGTCTGTGGCTGAGACTCATTGAACTTACGCTTGTGAGCTGACATAGTAGAAGATGAGGAAACCATTGCGAAAGTATCCCCCATGATTACCGGCGACTCCAATGGCATGCTCCTTCCTTGTGGGGGCCCTCTCTGAGGGCACTCCCACCTTAGGTGATTGTTCACACCTCAGGTCACACCTCCCGACAAACGGACGGAGGGACCAATCGGCACTTTCGGAAGGTATCAGCTCAGGTAATCAGCCCTCCCTGGGCCTGGCCATTACCAGGGGGTACGTACGTGTCCTACCTGTCTACCCAGGGCGGGGAATTACGTGTTACCCTGTCACCGGCTACGCATGGAAATGCGTGGGTCGGCCTTCAGACATGCACAGGGAGGTAAAAAGAGAAAGGGAAAGGAAAGAAGAGAGGTCTCAAACGCCGCAGCGGAGAAAAGGGCAAAGAGAAGAGGTAAGGAAAAGAGAAGAACAAAGGAAGGACGAAGACTTGCAAGCAGAGAAAGCAAATAATTTGTTACAGTTTTGAGCGTCCGTCTCCGGATGTAGGCACAAAACATACTCCCAGAGGGGGAGAAAGGGAAGGAAAGAGGCGGTGGTGAGGGGGGGGGCGAAGATGGGGGATGGGGAAGGATGCGGAAAGGGAAGGTATGCAGCCCGGAACTGAAGGAAGGCCACATTAGCTCGGGGTCCCATGCTCACTACGCACGTATCCACAAAAGAGTTGTGGACCCCCTGGGGGGTGCAGAGGCTGTGCGGATGGGAGAGTGAGGCGTCGTGGCTGCTGGGTGTCTATGTCGGAGGTACCGTACACCACAAGCAGTCACGGGAATCGACCAGAAATGGCAGAAATTTTTCAGGGCAGCCCCAGGGCCTGGTTTACCAGGTATGTCTGGAACTTTCCCCCCAACCCCTCTGTAGTTCGCAAGTTGAATACCATTGGAATGCAGAGTGAGAATCATCTAAACTGCTATCAGTAACGGAGGGATGCGATCTTCATCATTGTACTTACAGCTGGTGCAATAAGGAACGTATTTTCTTGTTAAATAATGCACTGATCCAAATAGTCGTACTTTGTTATAATATTGAGCTTCTGTTCTTGTTTATAACGATGTTTTGTGGATGGACATACGCGGAATTTTCCCTAGTTATTTACAAGTCTTGTACTATCGTCAAAAATTAATAATATTACAGGGTTAATTTGTATAAATATCGTGTTCTGGCAGGTTAGTAGTACCGCATCGGCTTTCCATTATTAAGGCATAAATATACACTGAAGCGCAAAAGAAACTGGTATAGGCATGCATATTCAAATACAGAGATATGTAAACAGGCAGAATACCGAGCTGCGGTCGGCAACGCCTATATATGGCAACAAGTGTCCGGCACAGTCGTTAGATCGGTTATTGTTGCTACGATGGCAAGTTATCAAAATTTAACTGAACTGAACGTGATGTTACAGTCGGCGCACGAGCGATGGGACACAGCATCACTGAGGTAGCGCTGAAGTGGGGCTTTTCCTGTACGAACATTTCATGAGTGAACATCAGATCTCCGACATTGCTCAGGCCGGAAAAAGGTCCTGCGAGAACGGGACCAACGACGACTCAAGAGAATCGTTCAACATGGATGAAGTGCAACACTTCCACGAATTGCTGAAGATTTTAATGCCGGGCTATCAACAAGTGTCAGCGTGCGAACCTTTCAACGAAAGAGCTTTGATATGGGATTTAGGAGCCGAAGGTCCACTTGTGTACCCTTGATGACCGTATGACACAAAGCTTTATGCCTAGCTTGGGCCTGTCAACACCGACATTGGACTGTTGATGACTGGCAACTTATTGCCTAGTCAGACGAGTCTCGTTTCAAATTGTATCGAACGGATGGACATGTATGGGGACAGCCTCATGAATCCATGGAGCCTGTTCAAGCTGGTGGAGGCTCATGTGCATTTAGAGTGATATGGGGCCTCTGATACGTCTAGATAAGGCTCTGACAAGTGACACGCACGTAAGCATCCTGTCTGATCACCTGCATACATTCTTGTGCATTGTGCATTCCGGCGGAACTTGGCCGATTCCAGCAGGACAATTTGACACCCCTCACGTCCAGAATGTTTACAGAGTGGCTCCAGGAACACTCTGAGCTTAAACACTTCCGCTGGCCACCAAAAACCCCAGACATGAACATTATTGAGCACATCTGGGATGCCTTCCAACGTGCTGTTCAGAAGAGATCTCCACCCCCTCGTACTCTTATAGATTTATGGACAACCTTGCAGGATTCGTGGTGTCAGTTCCCTACAGCACTACTTCAGACATTAGTCAAGTCCATGCCACGTCGTGTTGTGGCACTTCTGCGTGCTCGCAGGGCCCCTACACGATATTAGGCAGGTGTACCAATTTCTTTGATTCTTCAGTGTATATGTTTTGTCACTCATTATTAATGCATGCATAAGTTTTCCGTAGCAATAGTTTTCTTTTTAAATACAACAGTGTGCATGTGTCTTTGCAATTCTATGGATTGGTCGACGTTATGTTAACAGTGATGGACATACTTGGGTTTGTTTTCTGTAGATAATATACGAATCTTATATTAATTTCGTACATACTAATAATGTTGCAGGGTTTATTTGTTTAGATATCATAATTGTAATTACATGTCTTCATTCCACTTGGCAGTGCTGTGTGGTTGAAAATGGGGTCGTGCATACGTAAGTGCTTGGTTTGAAAACAGTGTGGTTGGTGGAGCTTGATTCAGATTGGCCCAAAGAGAAAGGAGGGAAGTTCTTGGCACTTATATGCATACCCGTTCACATATTTCCTCCTACAGATTACAATCGTTTTGTCGTGGTCGGGGTAGCTCCAAGTTCTCAATTACGTATCAGTGATTTTTCCGCCAATAACCAGGAGGGTCATGTCGGAGACGATTACACATGCGTTGATTAAATAATGAAAATTTCTTGGCCATTGCTGGGTTGGAAGCTAGCGCAGTGTCCACTATCACAGCCATACCCCATGCAGCAGTGCTTGAAGTGTCATCTGCCCCAACAGCCCGCACGTTAGCCTTCCATTGTACAGTTATACCCTTGCTTAGATCCATCCGCCTTGAATGACCCATATTGGTTGGAGATAGTGGTCAGCTTGTAACCTCCCCCCTCACTTATCGACCTTAATGACAGTGAAAAATTAAACCGCGTGTACCTAATGGAAATTTGGGAAAAGCAATCGTCACCGAAGTTAATCTATCGGTAAAGAGGGAGGAAAGGGTTACATCTAAATGAAAGGAAAAATGCAAATGAAACTGGTGGAAATTAATTTTGAAAAAGGGGTAAAGTTAATAAAGAAAGTAAATGTGCGGCCGTTACGTTAACAATTAACTAGCGGTAATTAGATATTTGAGATTTGGGGGAAATCACGGTCGCCAGTCCTAAGGACAATTACTATAGTAACTGAAAAAGAATGGTTATTACACATATAATTAACACTAGAAGCGTGGCAACTGAAGGTTGACACGTGTAGTGTGAAAACTGAAAGTTTGTCAGAAGTAATAATTTTCGCTACACTCTGACTTAATTTAGCAAAAGAATTAATAAAACCGGAAAATCGAAAGTTAATTTAGTGACTGAAGTTAATTGTGAGCTTTCTTTCTGAAGCACATCGAAATCCAGTAAAATACGGTTAGTCTTGGACTACCTCAACAATCATTTCAAAAGCAACTTGACTCTAAGCAATTTAGAAACAAGAGATTTAACTTTGAACTTGAATTAAATGATTCTGAACTATTAACAATAGTAAAATTTAGTACATACCAAGCTGAGCTGCAGTCACAGGTAAGCTAAAATATGCTAACAAAACTCGCACTCTAAATTTGTGCTCGTGTAACCTAAATATTGTAGCCAGCTACTGAACTTTGAAATTAAAGCAGTGAAATCTAATTATATTATTTTAATGCTGGCGTTTGAATTTCAACGACACTCGGGTTCATTTCGGAAAAGGAAGGGACCCTGCTTGGCAATGAAATTGGGACAATGAGCAACAAAGGTTCATGCTAAGTTGCTGTAATTTTGCGAGGCAAATGGAACAATTTGAAAAGCTGAGGTCTGCCATACAGTTCTGAAACTTTACGTGCTTTTAGTCTTCCTTGTTGGTTGATTGAAGGTTTGAAGCCGTCGATCGAGGAGGTGGCGACAGTCACTCATTGTCGGCCGTCGCTGTTGCAGAAGCTGGATGTTGGCGCGCCTTCTTCTCGACACGGTCACCAGGCGAAACGGGCTCTTGATGAGCGCCAGCTAATGCTTCCCGTCCGCGACACCATGTCAGAAACTATCATCGCGAGTCGAGCGCAATTACATGCTGCCAAACCCCGAAAGCGCGGCAACTCGCGGGAGCGTCACACAATACCTGCTCCACTCGCTAATCCCGCCAGACTCTCACTGCCCGCGCCCCACGCGGCAGAGTTAACACTCCCAAAGATCCTACCCACTTTGATTCTTCACACGACCCATCGATGTAATCGTTCGATAGCAGTTTTCCCTAGGCAAGACCCAGCGTAAAAATACAAATAATATTTACGAAACAAACCAATTATACATCGACATAAGTGCATAAATATATATATACAAACAGTAAAACAATTACAATATATAAAGAGACAGAAATGTCATATCTTGAGGTAACAAAACAAGGAAAAAAAATAATAGTACAATAGATGAAAATAGGAGGATATGCATTTCCGGCGTTACACGTGCCCCACATTGTCTGAAGATGTTCGTGTAACGTAAACAGACTCAGAAAATGTCCCAAAAAAGAAACAGCGGAAATGCATATGCTCAAAACATCAACAAAAGTTAGCATTCGTCTAATTAACCATAAATCAATTTTTAGACCATAATAATTGAGGGGAGACACTCCTAATCTTATTCCATTCTGTCACCTTGCACAAAATAAAACAGGTTGACAACATATTAAAATTCATAGAAAATATAGAAAATGGTTTAGCTATTCCAAAATCATTAAAATTCGTAACACTATGAGAAATGGAATACTATTTGCAAAATTAATTAGATTGCATGGTCATAAAAACAGGTAGATCAAAATACGCAAATAAATAAATAGACTACACATTTTATATAACCTTTTCATGATTAATATTCTCGTCACGAGAATCTACTTAACGCTAAACAAGAAAATAATATTCAGTAGATCGAAAAAAACATAAATATTGACAGCAGAATTCTTTCACATCAGCTGTCCGCAAACTATTCCGCCTTTCGTACCCGCAAGTACAAAGAATGCCGAGAGCGGCACGGAGAGCCTACGGCGGCACAAGAGCCGACAGCGGCTCCGCCTCGTCAGTATTGTTGCGCCCGCCTGTGCGGCACGCTTGATCTCACTCGCCTGTCTAACGGCATTTCCAGAACGTCCGCTTCACTGAATTCTTTGGGAAAAACTCACTCCCGAGTAATCTCAAGGAGTCCATTAACACTTTCACAGTGGATAACTCAACACTGTCCATCATCACACGCATGTACTAGCCTGAAACTTAAAACACCATCTAAGTACATCGGCAATGACTAGTAAAACAATATTCGTGAAATCTTACAGCTAGTTACAAAATCATATTTACATTGCTTAATCTACTGTGACTCAGCTGAAAACTTAAACTAGCAGCTTGGATTTTTCAATTGATAAATAATCACTTTCTCTTAAATCATTTAGTCAAAATTAATTACTTATTAATTACAACTTCTTTAATGTCCTCTTGGTCAGGCAAAAGCATGGCAATCTAGCAAACCTTAAATCTTACACTCTATATTTACATATTGTACAAATTACGCATTGTGTGGTATTAATCGATCCTAGGTTGGTACAATTTCAAGTCTACTATATTCCGTATACCTAATCGTTTTCCAGAGCTTGGATACTCTAAGCAATAAGCATTTGTGTGAGGTATACCAATGACTTTATATGGTCCATTATAAACAAACTTAAATTTAGAGATTTCATTGTCTATCTCGCTCGATTTCTCATGAGCTTTTACAAGTACTAAGTCTCCGATTGCAAACTTAGCAAAACGCGCTTTAGCGTCATGACGACGTATGCGAGCATCAGCTTTTAGCTTCATTACTTCTCGCAAACGATCTTTTTTCACACCAATACTAATGTCAATCCGTGGAGGGAATTTGATTACCTCTTCCACTAAACTTTTACTTCTGTCATCCAACAGGATTTCCTCTGGAGAAAATCCCGTAGATTCATGTCTCAAGGTGTTCATAATTCTCTCAAATACTGCTACATATTTGCCCCATGCCCTATGGTTGTGATGGTAATAGGTACGGCAAAGTCGGCCTAGCTCGCGCATATACCTCTCAGCGGGATTCCCAGCCGGACAATAAGCTGAAATATGGATCACCTCGACCCCATTACTTTCCATGCCTTCATTCCACAACTTAGAAGTAAATTGTGCCCCATTGTCTGATAGAATCGCCTTGGGCTTGCCAATATGAACAAAATAATCGTTCACAAGCTTGCTATAGACCGCTTTGGCTGTAGCTTTCCTGATCGGGTATAGTTTGATGAACTTGGAAAAAGCTTCTAGCACTACTAAAATGTAGGCAAAGTTTCCTGATGACTTGGGCAAAGGTCCGTACAAGTCAACGCACAGTAACTCAAAGGTGTCGTTAGGCCTTATACTTTGCATAGGACCACGACTCGTACAGTTGGTAACCTTCACCTTCTGGCATAAATCGCAAGTTTTCACTCTGTCAGTAACTCGTTTTAACATGTTGTTGAAATGCACTACTTCACTCAGCTTTTCCGTACATTTCTTTGGTCCACAGTGACCATACGCCAAATGGTAGTAGTCTACTATTTCCGTGACGTATTTGCTGGGCCAGCATACCCGCCAAATATTACTATCTTCACCCTTACGTATGTACAAGATATGATCGTATATCTTGTAATACTTCCTTAATTTCTCTCCTTCTGGACTCTTTTCATCATATCGGGTTTTCACCATATTTAAACAACCATCCTCGTTCTGATGACGACGTAGATTCTTACAAATGTTCATTATTAATTTACGTCCCTCAACTTCTTTAAAATAGTACAATTTGACCACTCCATCTGCCTCATCTTTCAATAGACCTTGATTAGACTCGGGCAACCGCGACAGCGCATCCGCTACGCAATTGTCGGTCCCTTTTACGTAACAGATGTCATAGTTAAATTGCTGTAAATACAGCGACCACCTAGTCAGTCTTTCGTGAAGTAGTTTACAATCCTTCAGATAAGTAAGCGCCTTATGGTCCGTATGAATAATCACCTTACGGTCCCATGGGTAACCCTTGAACTTCTTGAATCCCCACACGATAGCGAGACACTCTTTCTCAGAAATCGTGTAGTTTCGCTCACTTTTTGATAAAGTTCGACTCGCGAACGCTATCGTCCGGTGTTCCTTATCCTCTCCTTTAACAACTTCTTGGAACAGTTCTACCCCCACCCCGTAATTCGACGAATCCGTTCCCAGATGGAAGGGTAGCGATAAATCAGGATGAAATAGTATGTTAGATCTTAACAACTCGTCTTTTAATCTCTCGAAAGCGGTCTGACACCCGTCAGTCCACACAAACGGAACATTTTTGCGTAAGAGGTTATTCAAATTTTCATCATTAAACACTTGTCCTTTTACAAATTTACGGTAAAATCCTGTGAGCCCTAGAAAACTTTTTAACTGTTTCCTAGACTTGGGTGGAGGACAATTCCTTATTGCCTCTAGTTTCTCTGGGTCTTTCGTAATACCAGCAGTGGTAATTACATGCCCTAAAAATTTCAGTTCCTGCTTCACAAATTCGCATTTCTTTAGCTTTAGAGTCATTCCGCCACGGCGCAATGCTCTAAAAACTTCATCTAACAGGTCACAATGGTCATGCCAAGTGGCATTGGCCAACAATAGGTCGTCAACATATACAGTTAATCTTGAACTCAAAGCCGGTCCTAGCACTTTATCTAGGGCCCTGATGAATACGGACACAGATATATTAAGTCCAAACGGCAGTACTCTATACTGATAACACCTGCCCGCAAACAAGAAGGCGGTGTATGGCCTAGATTCTTCTTCGAGTTCTATTTGCCAGTAACTAGCCGTCAGATCAAGGCTAGTCATGAATTTAACGTCATGAAAACGTTGCAAAATCTCCTCCATACTCTCTGGTCTGTCTGTTTCACGTTGAACGACCCTATTCAACGTGCGTGCGTCAATCACAATACGCACACTACCATCCCGTTTTGCTACAATGACCAAACCGTTATTGTATGGACTTGTACTTCTTTCAATCACTCCCCATTCTATCATCTTATCTATCTCCCGTTGCACTGCTTCCTTTTTGGACAGCGGTATAGCATACGGTCTCATGAAGAATGGTTCGTGCGGAATTACATGCAACTTGCATTTATATCCTTCCACAAGACCCGGTTTGTCTGAAAACACACTCTTATTCCTCATTATTACTTCATACAGGCCTCGTCTTTGTTCGTGTGTTACGTTTGACACACCGTCTACAATACTTTCCAATTCACTTTCTACACTATTGTCAATGCCGAGATTCCTCACATTACAGTAGTTCAAATTTATACCTACGTCAATACCATTCGGCCAGTTAACAATGTGTATAGGCTGGTATTGCCTATGCACACCGTCTCCTGCCTCGTCAAAACTAACTACTATTGTTTTATCTTGGGACGTACATGTCAAAGTTTTTGCGTTCGCAGTTAATCACTGCACGGTACTTTAATAGCCAATCTAACCCGATAATTACTTCCGTAGTTAAGTCTGGCACGACGACAAACTCTTGTTCAAATCATGCCCCACATATCTCGAAGTTGACAAAAATCTGTTTTGTGACCGGTTTACTGGCCTTCCCAGTAGCACCGATAATTTTCACTCCTGTTACTGGCATAACTACGATGCCAGGTCTGTCTTTCAGTAACTCAAATATTTTCCCAGATACAGCACTCAATTCTGCACCGGTGTCAATCAACACGTTTAGTTGTAGGTCGTGCATATTAACAGACACTACTATCTGTCTACACTTGTCCTCGACTGTTTCTTTATTTTCCCACAGTAAATCCTCGTCTATATCCAGGTCATTCCAGAAAAAAATATCCGGCTTTGATCCTAAATCCGGTTTATCTGGCGGCTTTTTCAGCCTCTGTTCACATACAGTTTTAATTTCAACACGTTTGTCCTGAGGCTTAGTCTGTAGCGTCGCCTCCAATACCGAAACCTTTTCCTGTAACTCGTCAACTAGTGAGTGTTGCTTTGCTATCACTTCACTAATTGTCACCTTCGTTGATTCCTCTTTAATCAGATTGATCTCATCTGCCAATCTACCTGGAGAAATGTGCCCAGTAGCATCTGAAATTACTTCCTCTGGATCTGCGCAACCCACACTGCTATCGTCTGACTGTATAATGTCAGCTCTAACCTCATACACGCTGTAATCTATGTGCTTTTCTACCAATCGTGTCCGGCTATCACTAAAATTTTCGTAATCTTTCTCCTTAATACTTTCGCAATGTTTAAACTGGATGTTCGCGTCGGATGGGTCGGCTACTTCTACCACTACAACTTTCGGTAAAGTCCGCCGGTTAGGACCAGAACTTTCCGTTACTACTTCAACATTCAACTCCTGCGGGACGAAACACGACGCATCTTGCTCGTGCTCCCCGTTAACATCAACCACTTCTAGTAAAGTCTGCCGGTTAGGGCCAGAACTTTCTATCACTTCACAATCACTATCTTCCTGCGGGACGAGACGCGGCAAATCCTGCCCGCGCTCCCCATAAACACTTCTCCCGTACAGGCCCCTATAATCTCTTAGTTCGTCGTATAAGCGACCGAACTGCCTTAACCAGACCTCATCCCTCTCTGCATCTCCTCGCTCGATGACGGACGTTTTATCCGACATCTGATCTTCTTTCAACACTTGCGAATCATTCTTAAACTCAATCTCCAGTTCCGCTGTGGGTATTACAGCTGCCACTTTATAATCGATTTCCGGAACACTACTTAAATTGTTCTCACTGACAGTGAATGTACTTCCTACTGCCGTGTCTACAGCTGATCTACTACTTGTGGGCGCGCTCCTTTCTCCTAACACTGGCACACTCTCCCGCCGTTGATTATTCCATACGGAATTTTCATAACGACGACACCTGGGTTTTCTCCTGTTATTGGGCCGCCAAAATTTCTCCACGCCCGGTCGGCCCCTCACCGGCGCGGCTAATGGTTTCCCTGTCTCGTCCCAGCAGATACGCTCCCCGGATGCTGCTGAGGCGGCTGATCACACCCTCTGGCGTTATTACTACTCTGTGAAGCCCGTATCACGTTAGTGTGATACTGGTTTCCGTCATTCCTGTTATTATTTGCATTGTACCGATTGTTATTACGGTCCGAACCATTATTGTAATTGCCGCCATGGTTTAGGTATGCATTATTCCCATGGTTATCGTTGTTGTGGTTGCTGTGGTACCCGTTGTTGTTACCACGGCCTCTACCACTGTCGCGATTATTGCGCCAATTGTCCTCGTCCTCCACTCTTTCCAGGAAATCATTTATTGTCCTGTAATTGCTTCCTACGTAGCGTTTTGTATCATCTGGAAGCTTTTTGTAGAGTTCCCAGACTATTTCGGATTCCGTGCGGCGATCACGCAAATATTCCAACTTGCGGATCCAGCCCTCACAAAACTCCTTCATCGAGCCGCGCGAATTCGCATCGAAAGGCCTCGATACGACAAATTCGCGCCAGACACTTTGCTGTTTTTGCTCTGACCAGTATTCAGCCAGAAACAAATTTTTAAATTCGTCAAAAGTCAGGTTCGTAATGTTGAGGTTTAAGCCCCAACGCTTGGCATCACCAGCCAACACATCAATAACCACATTAATTTTTCTCTCATTAGTCCATGATCTGGGTAAAACTCTTTCACAATTTTTAATGAAATCCGTCGGGTGTATACCGCCTTTTTTCAAGGGGTCGAACTGCTCCTCTTTCGTCAACAACTCCGAACTATGTGCACAGATTGGCACATAGCTCTGTTTTTCGTCAAGTTTCCTTTCTAATTCCGACACCCTCGTAATCACTTGGCAAGTGGTTGTCGCAAGCGTTTCCACTTCCCTCTTTTTCTCTTCGCAGGTATTAGCCTGCTTCGTCACTTTGGTATCTACTTCGGATACTAAAGCCTTTAAAGTTTCCACCTTCTGTTGATCCTCTTTTCTCACTAATTGAATTTGTTCCGTCACCTTATTCTCGATGATCGGAGCAACTGCGTCTCCTACACTTTTCTCGATTCTGCTAATTTCGGAATCAAAACGAGTATTTATGCTCGCAATTTCCGCCTGAACGCCTATCATTTCCTGTTTAAGGTTACCGATTTCGGTATTAATCACGACAATATCGTCTTTGATTTTATCAACTTTTGTGTTAACAACTTCAACATTGTTGTTAACAACATTAATAGCTTTGTTCTGATTGTCTAGCATTCGTTCAATTTTTTCAGACTGAGCTACTTGCTTGGCAGCCTGAGCTGCTTGCTCGGCAGCCTGAGCTTCTTGCTTGGCAGTCTGATCTTTAATTTCTGCCGATTGACTCTTGATTTCGTTAGTCAAAACATTCAATAAATCAGTTAAATTCCCGGAAACCACCGGTTTTACTTCCGTAGCGGCTTCCTCTTTCATTGTCCCCCGTATTCGTCATCAAGGGATTCAGATTTGATTTTCACTTCCGATTCCGAAACATTTTCTAAAGTCTGGAATTCCATTTCCGCTCTTTGTTGCGTTTCGGCGATCGCATCTTTCATGCTAGCCGCCTGCCCCGGAACAATGGGTACCGCTGTGCGCGTTTCCCACTGTTCGACCGATTGTTCCGTATCCAAGTCTACCAAATTTTGGTAATTGTTGCCTTCACTCATTTTAATAATTTTCAATATAAATGTAAAATCTCAACTCTAATTAGGATTCCTCACACGAATATTCTCGCTGACGTATCGACCATTTCGTAACCAGTACTTTGTTACGAGATTTGCACAATGCAAAATTCGTGTCCAGAACAACCTCAAATTTGAAGATTGTCCTGTCACGGTCGCCACGTGTAACCTCCCCCCTCACTTATCGACCTTAATGACAGTGAAAAATTAAACCGCGTGTACCTAATGGAAATTTGGGAAAAGCAATCGTCACCGAAGTTAATCTATCGGTAAAGAGGGAGGAAAGGGTTACATCTAAATGAAAGGAAAAATGCAAATGAAACTGGTGGAAATTAATTTTGAAAAGGGGTAAAGTTAATAAAGAAAGTAAATGTGCGGCCGTTACGTTAACAATTAACTAGCGGTAATTAGATATTTGAGATTTGGGGGAAATCACGGTCGCCAGTCCTAAGGACAATTACTATAGTAACTGAAAAAGAAAGGTTATTACACATATAATTAACACTAGAAGCGTGGCAACTGAAGGTTGACACGTGTAGTGTGAAAACTGAAAGTTTGTCAGAAGAAATAATTTTCGCTACACTCTGACTTAATTTAGCAAAAGAATTAATAAAACCGGAAAATCGAAAGTTAATTTAGTGACTGAAGTTAATAGTGAGCTTTCTTTCTGAAGCACATCGAAATCCAGTAAAATACGGTTAGTCTTGGACTACCTCAACAATCATTTCAAAAGCAACTTGACTCTACGCAATTTAGAAACAAGAGATTTAACTTTGAACTTGAATTAAATGATTCTGAACTATTAACAATAATAAAATTTAGTACATACCAAGCTGAGCTGCAGTCACAGGTAAGCTAAAATATGCTAACAAAACTCGCACTCTAAATTTGTGCTCGTGTAACCTAAATATTGTAGCCAGCTACTGAACTTTGAAATTAAAGCAGTGAAATCTAATTATATTATTTTAATGCTGGCGTTTGAATTTCAACGACACTCGGGTTCATTTCGGAAAAGGAAGGGACCCTGCTTGGCAATGAAATTGGGACAATGAGCAACAAAGGTTCATGCTAAGTTGCTGTAATTTTGCGAGGCAAATGGAACAATTTGAAAAGCTGAGGTCTGCCATACAGTTCTGAAACTTTACGTGCTTTTAGTCTTCCTTGTTGGTTGATTGAAGGTTTGAAGCCGTCGATCGAGGAGGTGGCGACAGTCACTCATTGTCGGCCGTCGCTGTTGCAGAAGCTGGATGTTGGCGCGCCTTCTTCTCGACACGGTCACCAGGCGAAACGGGCTCTTGATGAGCGCCAGCTAATGCTTCCCGTCCGCGACACCATGTCAGAAACTATCATCGCGAGTCGAGCGCAATTACATGCTGCCAAACCCCGAAAGCGCGGCAACTCGCGGGAGCGTCACACAATACCTGCTCCACTCGCTAATCCCGCCAGACTCTCACTGCCCGCGCCCCACGCGGCAGAGTTAACACTCCCAAAGATCCTACCCACTTTGATTCTTCACACGACCCATCGATGTAATCGTTCGATAGCAGTTTTCCCTAGGCAAGACCCAGCGTAAAAATACAAATAATATTTACGAAACAAACCAATTATACATCGACATAAGTGCATAAATATATATATACAAACAGTAAAACAATTACAATATATAAAGAGACAGAAATGTCATATCTTGAGGTAACAAAACAAGGAAAAAAAATAATAGTACAATAGATGAAAATAGGAGGATATGCATTTCCGGCGTTACAAGCTCCTCAGATGCGTACACGCCCCTCGTTGTTGCCGGTCATTTGCATGTCACTGCACAGCGCTTGTATAGGCCTCTTACACAGCCCAACTGCGGCTCAAAGGAAGTTTGCGACCGAGTTCAAGCTGAAGACAACCAATCCAAGTGTACAAAATTGTTAAGGCTTTCGTGGCCACTTGTTGACAAACTGCCTATTGGCTTCTGTCTCGGGTTCTTCGGCCGACGTTCATCTAATGATTTTACTGACGTTTCGCCAGCACGAGTGGCTGGCATTGTCAAAGCTTCACTCTCCATTGCCGGTGGTGAACTGGAGCCGAGCTCGCGGGCGCAGACTATATGTACCTGGCGCGCCAACGTCCGAGGGCTTCTCCGCGGTCATTTCCGGTGCGGTTCTCCTCTTGCTACCTGCGACGGTCGTTCGCTGCAGTACGGGAAGCCAGGATCCGTTGACCTTAAGGCTTTCCTCTTTCTTGTTCAAACTGTTCGCGTGTTTTTGTATTTCTACAGCTTCTCTGAACAAGCGCGTGTGATAATGCTTCTCTACAGCCAGAACTTCCGTGTCGGCGAATTTCTGGCTGTAGAGAAGCATTATCACACGCGCTTGTTCAGAGAAGCTGTAGAAATACAAAAACACGCGAACAGTTTGAACAAGAAAGAGGAAAGCCTTAAGGTCAACGGATCCTGGCTTCCCGTACTGCAGCGAACGACCGTCGCAGGTAGCAAGAGGAGAACCGCACCGGAAATGACCGCGGAGAAGCCCTCGGATGTTGGCGCGCCAGGTACATATAGTCTGCGCCCGCGAGCTCGGCTCCAGTTCACCACCGGCAATGGAGGGTGAAGCTTTGACAATGCCAGCCACTTGTGCTAGCGAAACGTCAGAAAAATCATTAGATGAACGTCGGCCGAAGAACCCGAGACAGAAGCCAATAGGCAGTTTGTCAATCCAAGTGTGCTAATAATCGAGAATTTGATTCGCAAGTTTGAGAGAACGGGTAGTGTTGGTGATGACAGTGTTGACAATGTTAATCGTCCAAAAAGGATGAAAACGCCTGAAAACACCAAGAAGACATGGGCTGTGTTTCAAACCAGCACCAGGAAATCGATCAGACGAGCCGCTCAACAGATGGGAATCAACCGGGAGACACTACGACAAATTGTTTTTGCAGACCCGCATTTCTTCCCATACAAAATTCAAACCAAACAGCCATTAAGCACCAGGGCGGTGGAACAGCGGTTGCGTTTCGCCAACACTTCAGTCCAAAGAATTGACGAACAGGACTTTGATATGAATATGGTTTGGTTTAACGACGAAGCCCACTTTCATTTGGATGGGTTCGTCAATAAGCAAAATTGGCGCATTTGCGGGACTAAGAATCGCCTTTTCGCTATAGAGAAGTCTCTTCACCCTCAATGGGTGACTGTGTGATGTGCAATGTCCAGTCACGAAATAATCGGTGCGATATTCCTTGAAGGCACGTTGGCTAACAAACGGCACGTGAAGGTTTTGGAAGATGATTTCATCCCCCTTATCAAAAGTGACCCTGATTTCAATAAGATGTGGTTCATGCAAGTCGGAGTTCGTTCCCAGTGAAGTAAGAGAGCACTTTGGGAACCTCACTCTGGCTCTGGGGTACCCAGAGGCCACTCTCACGAGCCTCGATTGGCCGCCATATTCTCCGGATCTGAACACATGCGACTCCTTTTTGTGGAGCTATATTAAAGACAAGGTGTACTGCAATAACCCCAAAACCGTTGCAGATCTGGAAACAGCCATTAAGGAGGTCATCGACAGCATCGATGTTCTGACACCTCAGCAGGTCATGCAGAATTTCGCTATTTGTCTGCGCTTCATCATCGGCAATAATCGCAGGCATATCGAACATCTCATAACCTAAATCCGAATATCTGCAGTGACGTTTACATGTTGAATAAAGTGTGTGCACGCCGTCGTTTGTAAATAATTTACGTTTTTTTTCCAAACGTCGCGACATTATTGGAAATTGGCAAACCTTAGAAATCCGCTATGATGACAAATTTACCTAGATTTTTTTGCAATATGCTTTGACGTCATTATTTCTAATAATACACCCGTCTTATTACATCTAATATGACGTAACACAATCAGGTATGTACGGATGGTGTAGCAAGGGTTTATTGTGGTATTTCTTTAACATTTAACATCTCTGCAATAGTGTAGTAGTTGTTAAATAATTCGTTGCAATAATAGCGATTAAATTATTATATATTTACATAAAGACAACGGAAAATATGTAAAAAATAGTTAAATTGTAGAAAAATACCACAAGTGTAAAAATGTGGAAAAATACATAAAATTGTGGAGAAATACGAAAATAGCTTCATATCCTCCTGGGTGTGGTTCAAAAAAATGGCTCTGAGCACTATGGGACTTAACATCTATGGTCATCAGTCCCCTCCTGGGTGTGGTCTCTGCTGGTGCCTCAGATGAAGAAAATCGCGTAATATGAAATTTCTTATTAACAAATACCCGCACCCTAGACCCTGAGTAGCATGGCTTAATGTAATTACAATAAAAATGATTTTTTTATCAATAAATAGCCACACCCTGGTCGGCTCCCTATGGTGCACAGCTCAAGAATGAAGCCACCCACTCAAGTTCTCTAGTAATAAAAGCAAGACGACGGAGAGGGTGCTTGAATTTTATCGGTCCTGAGGAGGTAGTGGGTAGGAGGGGACGGGTGTCCGCCATTTAAATGCGCTCTCACTGGTCCCGGGTTCCCCGCCAATTTTATATCAGTTACGACCAGTGTCGAGGTACGTCATGATCTAGTCCACTTGTCTAAGGTTGATGCGTGCCCTTGAATGCACGACATACACGTGGCAGTGAGTCCACAGGGGGATGGGATGGAGTAGAGGTTCACCTGGTTGACCTTGATCAATTGGCGGTTGCTCCCTGGGGGTGGATGAAGAGAGTGTGTGTTGATCTCGAATATAGCTATCACCTGACACCAGAAGTGACCCTGAGATACGATCATTATTTGTGCTCGTATGCCCACTGCTAACCGACTACTTCCAAGTTACAGCATTATCTAATCAGGAAAAGTGCGGGTTTGCCTATCCTCGTTGCCCCTATTCCTGAACTGGCCCTTTGTAACTACTGATGAGTTTTGATATTTGTTGAGCAAAATAACTGATATTGGCTGAAGTAGGAAGGATATAAAATGCAGACTGGCAATAGCACGAGAATAGTTTCTGAGAAAGAGGAATTTATTAGCACCTAATATCAACTGAAGTGTTTAGAGTTTTTTTCTGAAGGTATTTACCTACAATGCAGCCTTGTATGGAAGTGAAACGTGTACGATAAACAGTTCAGACCAAAAGAGAATGGAAACTTTTGAAATGTTGTGCTATAGAAGAATACTGTAGATTAGATGGGTAGATCGAATAGCAAATATGGGGTACTGAAACTAGCTGGAGGGAAAAGAAGTGTATTGCACAACTAGACTAAAATAAGGATTCGGTCAACAGGATCTATCCTGAGTTTAATATATGACAATGATTCGTATTCCCCACCCAGCCTGGCTACTCAGGTCAGAGGTACTCGGCCTACACACTCCAGCCACACCTTGATCCCTCTAGGCGCCGCCGCAGCAAGCTTGTCACGTGGAGCCAGACTGCCTGCAATAGCCGCCGCCTGATACTTGCCAAGTCCTTGAAGCCCTTAGGTATGGGTGTGTGATTGAACAGTGGAGTTTCGACCTTACCTGATTTACTTTTGAGACTAGGATGGCTCCCTGAATTGTTATATACACTTAAGACGACTTTGTTACGTTCTGACTTGTTTTTGGTTAGCCGTTCACTCTGTCATCGACCTCAGGAATCTCCTGTTAGTTCCACCGATTTCTGCTTCACTGCCAGTACGAGTGATCAAACTGTTCAAAAATGGTTCAAATGGCTCTGAGCACTATGCGACTTAATTTCTGAGGTCATCAGTCGCCTAGAACTTAGAACTAATTAAACCTAACTAACCTAAGGACATCACACACATCCGTGCCCGAGGCAGGATTCGAACCTGCGATCGTAGCGGGCGCTCGGCTCCAGACTGTAGCGCCTAGAACCGCACGGCCACTCCGGCCGGCGATGATAAACTGTATTCTACCTATGCAGAGTACGACAGAAAAGTGCCGGCGGGAAATTTCTCTCCGTGCTTGTGTAGCATTGATCCCGCGTTTCCAAAATTGTTACGGCAGAAGTTGCATCTGCGACAACAGCAACTGCAACAATAGCAACAACAAGAAAAAGAGTAAAGCTTCCAGCAGCAAAAACAGCTGGAACAAGAGCAACAGGAAGGACAAACGTGGGAATTCCACCGGCAAGAGCGAAATAGCAGTTACAGTCGCTGCAAAATCAACGACAATGGGGCAGCTGCGGTTTTCTCGCCTCCCCTTCCGCCATCTGCTTAATTCGGCGGGGCAAGCGAGAGTTGGGATGTCTATTTACATCTTTTTTTTCGTCACTGCAAGGCAAGGCAAGTAACTGACCCTGAACGTAGTGTCCTCTCTCGAACGGCCTCGAGACGGTCAGTAATATTGACAATATTTCCAGGATGTACAATTATATTATCCGTCTAGGAGTGAGATTCAGATGTTGAGCAATAATATTGAGATCATCAAAATCTTTAGAAATATTTATCTCTGTGCCGTCTGTGGACAGTATTGACAGTATTCTCGACAGTGTCTCGCGCGCTACACAGGCCAACGAGGTTGGACTAGGTTAGGTTCGGTGTTGTGTGGGAAATGAGTTCAAAACAAGACGAAAGAGTATTAGGCATGTAATTAGAGTGCATCGAAATGTATTAATCATTGCTGGCATTTTGAGATGTTAAGGCAAATGAGTACAAAACAAAAGATTTAAGAATGATGAATTATATAATTTGTTTTTCAGAAAATACAGGGATCAACCACAAAAAGATGTTTTAAAAAATTATTAAAGAAAAGTCACGAATAAAAGTGTATTATATAGACATTCATCTTCGTGTATACAGTACTTGCTCTAATATAAACCTTTAATGCACGTATTATTGCATGACACGTTTCCATAACTACGTCTCAGATACTGTAAAGTGATACTGTACTTGGAAATTTCAAGTTTTCAAAAGAATTATCAGTAGTAAGGTATCGTAGCGTAACAAAATAACTTTATCGTCCAACATTCCAAACCACTGTATCAATGCACAACATTATCGACAATGCAATTAACAAAATTATCGAGCAGTCTATGGAGAGTGTCAATAATATTGCACGATATTATTGACAATCCCGGACCGCCTTACTGTCTTCTAATAGTACGCTGTACGAAGAAGTGCAGAAACTATGCCCATTCTCGAAACCTAATACACTCCTGGAAATTGAAATAAAAACACCGTGAATTCATTGTCCCAGGAAGGGGAAACTTTATTGACACATTCCTGGGGTCAGATACATCACATGATCACACTGACAGAACCACAGGCACATAGACACAGGCAACAGAGCATGCACAATGTCGGCACTAGTACAGTGTATATCCACCTTTCGCAGCAATGCAGGCTGCTATTCTCCCATGGAGACGATCGTAGAGATGCTGGATGTAGTCCTGTGGAACGGCTTGCCATGCCATTTCCACCTGGCGCCTCAGTTGGACCAGCGTTCGTGCTGGACGTGCAGACCGCGTGAGACGACGCTTCATCCAGTTCCAAACATGCTCAATTGGGGACAGATCCGGAGATCTTGCTGGCCAGGGTAGTTGACTTACACCTTCTAGAGCACGTTGGGTGGCACGGGATACATGCGGACGTGCATTGTCCTGTTGGAACAGCAAGTTCCCTTGCCGGTCTAGGAATGGTAGAACGATGGGTTCGATGACGGTTTGGATGTACCGTGCACTATTCAGTGTCCTCTCGACGATCACCAGTGGTGTACGGCCAGTGTAGGAGATCGCTCCCCACACCATGATGCCGGGTGTTGGCCCTGTGTGCCTCGGTCGTATGCAGTCCTGATTGTGGCGCTCACCTGCACGGCGCCAAACACGCATACGACCATCATTGGCACCAAGGCAGAAGCGACTCTCATCGCTGAAGACGACACGTCTCCATTCGTCCCTCCATTCACGCCTGTCGCGACACCACTGGAGGCGGGCTGCACGATGTTGGGGCGTGAGCGGAAGACGGCCTAACGGTGTGCGGGACCGTAGCCCAGCTTCATGGAGACGGTTGCGAATGGTCCTCGCCGATACCCCAGGAGCAACAGTGTCCCTAATTTGCTGGGAAGTGGCGGTGCGGTCCCCTACGGCACTGCGTAGGATCCTATGGTCTTGGCGTGCATCCGTGCGTCGCTGCGGTCCGGTCCCAGGTCGACGGGCACGTGCACCTTCCGCCGACCACTGGCGACAACATCGATGTACTGTGGAGACCTCACGCCCCACGTGTTGAGCAATTCGGCGGTACGTCCACCCGGCCTCCCGCATGCCCACTATACGCCCTCGCTCAAAGTCCGTCAACTGCACATACGGTTCACGTCCACGCTGTCGCGGCATGCTACCAGTGTTAAAGACTGTGATGGAGCTCCGTATGCCACGGCAAACTGGCTGACACTGACGGCGGCGGTGCACAAATGCTGCGCAGCTAGCGCCATTCGACGGCCAACACCGCGGTTCCTGGTGTGTCCGCTGTGCCGTGCGTGTGATCATTGCTTGTACAGCCCTCTCGCAGTGTCCGGAGCAAGTATGGTGGGTCTGACACACCGGTGTCAATGTGTTCTTTTTTCCATTTCCAGGAGTGTAGTATGATACATTACTCCACTCCATTTTGGCCTGTTTCAGCAACAGTAGTCGAATATTCCAAAAATCGAAAACAGTCTGTTGCTTGGAAGTTTCCACTTGCCATTTCAGGCTTTCCTATGTACGTATTTGACGACTGCGGTCTTCGCTTTAACGCCATCGTATCAGTGGCTTTTAAATATGACGAATACGGTCTCTGCTGTTCAAGGCAAGTGATTCATTTTACTTCTCACCTTTACCTTAGTTATCCCATTATTCAGTGTTAGACAGGTTCGCGCGAAAAGTGTCATTATTAATAAAACACTTGCAACAGAGACTGTTTTCTATTTTAGGAATCAGTAGCTTGAGTTTTTCTGATGTCTGATTTTCTCACTATTACGTAACCTAAACAATGGTACGCACCGTGTGCTGTCGACTTGCAAGACTTGGCACGCAAGTATGATTTCATAGAGTGGTGCATTGTTTTTGGAATCCTTAGTCCATGAAGTTATTGCACATGTGGCTCCCGATAGAGATGTTAGAGTCATCCGATCCAACCTAGAGGAAGGGACAAAAAATTGCCAAATCGCTTGATGTAACTGCATAAGTCCACACTATGTTTCACGATTCCTCTGGTATCGGTATTGTTAGTAGTAACACTTACCGTCGTGCTCTGTGAACAACTAACGACTTCCAGTCAACGTCATCATCCGATTTACCGCGCTCCCAATCGTCCGGTAGCCCGGCGATACGGGATTCAGTTGTTTGTGCAGCAGTTAGCGATCCACATTCCCCATCGTCGGTAGACGCGCAAAAACAGATCTGCTTTCTTCGTCGTCGGCGGGTCCCAAAGCAAGTGGAGGCTTATACAACAGTTTCCCCCACGTCATTGTCGAAAGGTCCCAGGAAAGCTTGTGTTATCAAATCGCGTAGCAGTTGCAAACTCGATGAGGAGGCTCTTGTTGCATCTGGACATCAATGGAGCCAAGGCAGATTTCCAGTTGGACACAGACGCGGGGGTATCTCAAATTAATGAGGACACGCACCGATGCAGTGACTCCCCGCAGCTAAGGTCCTCTCAGCGCAGAGTTGTGATATACAACGACCAGTCGAACTCTTTGAGAGCTAAGATCGTAGTCCAAACGGAGTATCAAAATATCGCTTAGCAAGTAACCCGACTAGCAGCCAACCCTTTGACAGCAAATATCAATTTTGGCTTAAACGCATTAGTGCTTTTTGGTTTTCAAGTTCAGGACCAGCTAAATCTAGTTTCTACTGCGTTACATTATATGCGCAATCTAAGCAACTATTTCAACCTAGCATTAGGTTGTGCAAAAGTGTTCCAGTCGGCAGTGCCTAAGTTTTGTAGAACTCGTCCAGTGACTTTCCCCACGAGTGAGCTAGTTAATGCGGAACTAGTGAGGTTGCAAAGTCTCTTGTCGTCTACCCTGTGGGCAACGGATATGATGGTAGTGAAGAAATTAAACGGATCGCTTATAATCTGTGGTGACTAAGTCAACCATTAACGTTCAAACAAATAGTCTGTATCCAGTTCCTTGGTCGAAGGAACTGTTGGGAGCAATGGCTGGAGACCACTATTTTACAAAGATAGATCTCGCTGTTGCCTACTTTCAATTGCCTGTAACTGATCAGACGAAGCAGTTCTTAGCCATTCAGTGTGTATCATTATAACAGGTTGCCATTTGAAGTGGCAAGCGCACCTTGAACAATTCATCCAAGGTATTCTCAACTACTTTAATTATTTAGATGAGTTGATCACTGGATCACGTGGGAGCAGCATCTGCGCAAGCTACAGGTTTTGTCTGAGCAGCTCCAGGCCCGTGGTCTGCATTGTCGCCTCGATCAGTGTAGTGTCCTTGAGTCGACAGACAAGTACTTGGGACATATATTAGGTAATGGAGGGATCAAGCCTACACACGGTCAAGTGGACGCAGCCGTTAACTTACCAACTTCCAATAATCTCAAAGAACGCCACTCATTCCTCAGGAAAGTAAATTATTATGCAAAGTTCATCCCCAGTGTGGCATAGATTTTCCAACGACTAAATCAGTTGCGTGAAAAAGGTGTTAAATGTTTGCTGTCAGAGGAGTGCCAGAAGGTTTTCTTGCAACTTACACTCATGTTCAGAGAGAACAGAATACCCTGAACAACTAGAGGTAGGACGTTCATATTCACAGGACGTGTACATTATAATGTTACGCAGAAATGATTAGCATCTCAATCAGCTCGGTGCAGCATGTGTCCTGCTGCCTAGTAGCCACTGGGTCCACTATGGCCCCTGATAACTTGTTCCATGAGTGATGGCATCGACGCGTATAAGCCGCGAATGACGTCCTGTGGTATAGCCATCCATGCTACACCCCACCTGGTTGCAAAGTTCGTCTGTGGTAGTTGGCGTTGGGTTACGGCAATGCACCCGTCGTGTCACCATATTCCACACATTTTCGACTGGCGACAAATCAGTTGATCTGTCAGACCATGGCAAAAGGCTGATTTCTACATCTACATCCATACTCCGCAAGCCACCTGACGGTGTATGGCGGAGGGTACCTTGAGTACCTCTATCGGTTCTCCCTTCTGTTCCAGTCTCGTATTGTTCGTGGAAAGAAAGATTGTCGATAGGCCTCTATGTGGGCTCTAATCTCTCTGATTTTATCCTCTTGGGCTCTTCACGAGATATACGTAGGAGGGAGCAATATACTGCTTGACTCCTCGGTGAAGGTATGTTCACGAAACTTCAACAAAACCCCGTACGAGATACTAAGCGTCTCTCTTGCAGAGTCTTCCACTGGAGTTTATCTATCATCTCCGTAACGCTTTCGCGATTACTAAATGATCCTGTAACGAAGCGCGCTGCTCTCAGTTGGATCCTCTCAATCTCTTCTATCAACCCTATCTTGTACAGATCCCACACCGGTGAGCAGTATTCAAGCAGTGGGCGAACAAGTGTACTGTAACCTACTTTCTTTGTTTTCGGACTGCTTTACCGAAGATTAATTTTATACGGTCATTCCACTTTAAATCACTCCTAATGCCTACTCACAGATAATTTATGGAATTAACTGCTTCCAGTTGCTGATCTGCTATATTGTAGCTAAATGATAAAGGATCTTTCTTTCTATATATTCGCAGCACATTACACTTGTCTACACTGAGATTCAATTGCCATTCCCTGCACCATGCGTCGATTCGTTGCAGATCCTCCTGCATTTCGATACAATTTTCCATCGTTACATCCTCTCCATATACTACAGCATCATCCGCAAAAAGCCTCAGTGAACTTCCGATGTCATCCACAAGGTCATTTATATATATTGTGAATAGCAACGGTCCTACGACACTCCCCCTGCAGCACACCTGAAATCACTCTTACTTCGGAAGACTTCTCTCCATTGAGACACACCAAGAAGGTACGTGTTTGTGCAGCAACATGTGGTCGTGCATTGTCTTGCTAAAAATGGCGTGTGGGCTGTTTTGCAGAAAGGGTATGACTACAGGACGCAGGATGTCATTTATGTAGGTCATACTGGTCACAGTGCTCTGGACACGCACCAACTGTGATTTGTGGTTGTACCCAATAACCCCCGACACCATAAGGCCTTGAGTTGGCGCTGTATGTCTTGTGTGAATGCAGTCACTGAGATGCTACTCCCCCTGTCTGTGACGAACCAAAATGTGGCCATTATTTTCAAACAAACAGAACCTGGATTCGTCCGAAAACACTATCTGATGCCATTCTTGTCTCCCGTGACGTCGTTCCATACACCATTGCCGTCTAGCATGTTTCTGCACATTCGTCAAAGGTAGGCGGAGTAGTGGAAGACTTGTCCATGTCGTAATAAATGGCGACAGACTGACACCCCTGATATTGTACGATGTGTTACGCTGTTCCACTGTTGCGCCAGAACCGAGGCGGAAGCAGATCTGTCCTGCGATGCCATTCGGATGCGGTGACATTATTCTCGGGGGATGGTCTGGATGGTGCGACCTGACCTGTCTCGTCGAGTTTTACGGCATTCCGTGTGAACCATTGTGCACACCCGTTTCACTGCCGAAACACTTCGTCCCATACGAGCAACAATTTCCCGGATGGATGCATCACATTCTCTCAAGCGAATAATGGGCTCTCTTTCAAACTCACTGATTTGACACTACGGTTCGCACATCTGCGAGGCATCCTGCACGTAGTACTGGTCCATTAACTTCGTTTTATAGCGACAACGAGAACCGCAGGCACATTTTACGGGTAGGTAGTGTTACGCCGCTATATCGATGTTGACCTTGAACTCGCGGGCTGACGTGATTCAAATGCTAAACATTTCTGCCGAACATACTAATGTACATGTTGTGTGAATATGAACTTCCTATTTCTAGTCGTTCAAAGTGTTCTGTTTTTTTCTGAACATGAGCGTTAAAAGTGCCTTAGATCGGCGCCTTGTTTCGCAGTTTTCCATCCTGGCAAAAGTTCAACGCTTGCCACTGTTGCACAGGCTGTGCCAGTGATGCAGTGCTGTTCCACAAATACTGCGACGGCACAAAACAGTTCACTGCATTTGCGTCTAAAACATTAAATGTGGCACCGCAAATTATTCGCAGTCAGAGAGGGGCGTTGGCTATCATATGTATTTAGGATGTCTCACTTGTAACTGTCTGGTACTAAGTTCCACCTGGAGGAGGTGGAGGAGAAGATTGGTGTTTATCGTCCCATCGGCAACTAGGTCATTAGAGACGGAGCACGAGCTCCGGTTAGGGAAGAATGGAGAAGGAAAGCAGCCGTACCCTTTCAAAGGAACCATCCCGGCATTTGCCTTAAGTGATGTATGAAAATCACGGAAAACCTATATCAAGATGGCTGGACGGGGGTTTCAACAGTCATCCTCGCGAATGCGAGTCCGTTGTGTTAACCACTGTGCAACCACCTCGGTTGTTCCTCCTTGGACGGCGATCACAAGCCCTTCATATTGCAATTCGGTCCCCATTCGACACATCCTGATAAGATGCCACAACGACTGCAAAGGGGAACGTTGTTGCAAAGTAACTACACCTGTGACATCAGCCCACATCCTTTCTTTTCTTTCTTTTGCTACTGCCTTTATCCCACATTGTTCGCAGGGTCGGCATGGTTAAGTACGGAATTGGCCCGGTTAATTTTAAGGGGTGGCCAGATGCCCTTCCTGCCGCCATCCCGTACCCCCTGGGACGGAATTAGTGTACCCCAGCTGTCTGCGTCT
The DNA here is from genome assembly GCF_023864345.2 of Schistocerca serialis cubense. NCBI lineage: Eukaryota > Metazoa > Arthropoda > Insecta > Orthoptera > Acrididae > Schistocerca > Schistocerca serialis. The sequence continues at coordinate 983,104,882 of NC_064640.1, read as the reverse complement.
AGTGTAAATCGTGAAATAGTGCGATTGTGTTTCAAATGTCTGCGTGTCGTGGAACTGAGGCAGGACGTGGGGACCAGCCCGGCATTCACCTAGCAGGATGTGGAAAACGGCCGAAAACCACATCCAGGCTGGCCAGCACACCGGCCGTCGTCGTTAATCCGCCGGGTGCATTCGATCCGGAGCCGGCGCGCCTACCCGAGTCCAGGAAGCCTGTCGGGTTTGACATCAGTCCGCATCGCATTACTCATACGCTGACACAGTTTCCCATTTGCGAAGTGGCCCAAGTGCAGAGTTTCAGAGGCACGAAGAGCTGCGTTTTGTCTTAGACGCAAATCAGTGACACACCATTGACGAATTTCCATTTACGGTATGCGATGCAGCTGCAGAAATAGTGCGTGATCTCCTAGTCTGCAGGGTGTTTTCTGCTGTCCAATAAAGTTGGCTCGAGCACCTTCGTAAGGGCACCAACCCGAGACGGTGCATCTACTTTTCCTTACGGCACAGGTTCGACGTCACTGGGGATGTCATTTTGTTAGATACGGACAATTCTGAATGCCAGGTGGTAGTTCCACCCGCGCTCCGCACCTTTCATGCTGAAGATCTTCCACACTGCACATTGGAGAACGTGCAGAATGAAGGTAATAAACACCTGCCAGTCGATACGCAGAAGGGAAATCAGACCGCCTTCACAGTTAAGATATTTCGACTGTCAACATTTTATCAGTAAATTGTCAAAGTATTTCTACCAAACTCCACGAGTTTACTGCTCTCCAGGAAAATTCTCGCGCCGGCCGCGGTGGTCTAGCGGTTCTAGGCGCGCAGTCCGGAACCGCGCGACTGCTACGGTCGCAGGTTCGAATCCTGCCTCGGGCATGGATGTGTGTGATGTCTTTAGGTTAGTTAGGTTTAAGTAGTTCTAAGTTCTAGGGGACTTATGACCTAAGATGTTGAGTCCCATAGTGCTCAGAGCCATTTGAACCATTTTTGAAAATTCTCGCACTCAAATTATTCTTGGGACCGAGAGCTGGCTGGAACCAGAAGCAGAAAACTGAGATATTTAGTGAGACATAGAACGGAAATCGGAAAGACAGATTAGACCAGTGATTGTCAAATTTTTCTCTCAGGAGCCAGTACTAACATTGTGAGTCGGCATGTCGGGTCGCATATGTACCGATCTTGTTATTAATCAGTATGTTGTATTATGAGCCCCCCTGTAGTACGGGCACGATAAGTTGGCCTCCAGACCCCGAGTACTGATCGTTAAAAGTCGGCACCTTCGAAACACTTCTTGTCGACTGATCTCTGTTTCAGATTCCCGCTGTTTTCAGAAACCCCAAAGTTATGAAACTGCAATTGTGTGTCGAAATGTTGTTGTGTTCCCTGTGTAATCTGACAGTCAATTGATTAATAACAGTAATAGTATTTATGTTTAGATGTGTTATGCAATATGAGATACAATGACAAATGTTTACTGAATGTTACGATATATTACAGCTTACTTTGATTGCATATTGCTTGCTATAAATAAGTGCTGAAATTGAAGATGATCTTCTGTTCATGGGCGTTCATGAATCCACGTCACTTCCATGTCAAAATTTATACCATAGCATCTAATCGTTAGGAGTTGCGCACACACGTGAACGTGAGCTGTCAGCGCTGGAATTACACTTTCGCTCTCACATCCCCTAATCCATGCTACTTACTCTTTTTTTGACTTAACCTACCTAGTAAAGACTGGGACATCTAGAGATTCATTGTGGTGGGTACAGAAAGACAGTCTTGAGAAGTAATTTTTAACACGTTTTCTGAAAACTGTCTTGAACAGCTGGTTCGGAAGCCCACATGCAATGGAAATATCCTACGTTCTCGTGGCTGTGGGAATTTTCCGCAACGTGCTGCGTAAAACTCGTGCAAGGCGGTGCTCCGCATTGAAATAATCTGTGAATCCGCTGCTAACAGCAAATCCCTCACCTTTCGCCTAACCGCCGACAGCCACCAAGGGTATTATGTTGACATTGATTGGACAGTTCATTAATTTCTGATACGTCTGCGTTATAAGGCAGAGGAAAATGACAGTCCTCCGCATCGTCGATTTGTTACTAAAATGTTACACACTCGTTCTTCACATTGTAAGAACATTTGTGCGACTACTTCGCGCTTCCTGAGTGCTCTTCCCAATAACATACACTCTTCCTCTTCATCCCCAACTTCTGTCTACTTTCGGAGAGTCAAAAGTAACGGGTTATTGGCTCGATCACTGCGCCGCATGTTTTGCCTTTGGTGCCTCCGCTATTACTGTCGCGCCGCACTACACCACGTCTAGCAAAATGTTCATCGCAGCGCGCTGGAACTCGCTTCGCGACGAAGAACCACATAATATTGCTGTCGTCCATGGGAAACTGTAGCATCCACCGACTTCCAACAAACTGCAAAAATAAGTTCAAACCTTTCCGAAACTTTTCCTCTGTTTGACACCTCACAAAAAGCGTAAAGCGAAAAAGTTGGTCGCTTATTACACACATAAAAAAAAGTTTTGCGTCACTCCGGTTCCCAGAACTCCTGAAAATAGATATTTACTGTGGATACTGTATGACAGACACAGTCCATTTGACTGTTCAGAGATGTCACTAAATCCGCCCAAAGATGTAAACAACCATGCATGAGCAGTGCCTATTACACGGAGAGGTTCCGACAACCGATTAGTTCCTGTCATTCCACCAGGAAGGATGTATACGGCTCGTGTTGTCTGTAGTTCAACCATGCCCAGACGGTCAACACCACCCTACTATCGCGTCCGCATTGTTAATTTATGCCAGGAGGGGAGTCTCTGAGTCTCTGAGTAAACCAAAGCGATGTTGTTCGGACATGGAGGAGTTACAGAGAGACAGGAACTGTCGATGACATGCCTCGCTCAGGCCGCCCTAGGGCTACTACTGCAGTGGATGACCGCTACCTACGGATTATGGCTCGGAGGAACTCTGAACTGCAATGCCACCATGTTGAATAATGCTTTTAGTGCAGCCACAGGACTTCGTGTTACGACTCACACTGTGCGCAATAGGCTGCATCATGCGCAACTTCACTCTCGACGTCCATGTGGAGGTCCATCTTTGCAACCACGACACCACGCAGGGCGGCACAGACGGGTCCAACAACATGCCGAATTGACCGCTCAGGACTGGCATCATGTTGTCTTCACCGATGAGTGTCGCATATGCCTTCAACCAGACAATTGTCGCAGACGTGTTTGGAGGCAACCCGGTCAGGCTGAACGCCTTAGACACACTGTCCAGCGAGTGCAGCAAGGTGGAGGTTCCCTGATGTTTTGGGGTGGCGTTTTGTGGGGCAAACGTAAGCCGCTGGTGGTCATGGAAGGCGCTGTAATGGCTGTACGATACGTGAATGCCACCCTCCGATCGATAGTGCAACCATATTAGCAGAATATTGGCGAGGCATTCGTCTTCATGGACGACAATTCGCGCCCCCATCGTGCACGTCTTGTGAATGACGTCCTTCAGGGTAACTACATAGCTCGATTAGAATGGCCAGCATGTTCTCCAGACATGAACCCTATCGGACATACTTTTTTTTTATTTATTTACATGCCACGTTCCGTAGGACCAAATTGAGGGGCAAATCTCCGAGGTCATGGAACGTGTCAGTACATGAACTTACAACATAAAAGTAAAAACAGATAAAAATAAATGTTCATGAACCTGAAAGAAAATCAGTCCATAAGTTTAAGCAAACGCTATCAGTAATACAATGAGAATCAGCTTAATTTTTCAAGGAACTCTTCGACAGAATAGAAGGAGTGACCCATGAGGAAACTCTTCAGTTTCGATTTGAAAGCGCGCGGATTACTGCTAAGATTTTTGAATTCGAGTGGCAGCTTATTGAAAATGGATGCAGCAGTATACTGCACACCTTTTTGCACAAGAGTTAAGGAAGTCCGATTCAAATGGAGGTATGATTTCTGCCGAGTATTAACCGAGTGAAAGCTGCTTTTTGTTGGAAATAAACTAATATTGGTAACAAGAAACGACAATAAGGAATATACTTATTGAGAGGCCAATGTCAAAATACCCAGACTCGTGAACAGAGGTCGACAAGAGGTTCGTGAACTCACACCACTTATTGCCCGAACCGCCCGTTTCTGAGCCAAAAATATCCTTCTAGAATGGGAACAGTTACCCCAAAACATAATACCATACGACATAAGTGAATGAAAATAAACAAAGTAGACTAATTTACGTGTCGAAGTATCACTCACTTTGGATACCGTTCGAATAGTGAAAATGGCAGTATTAAGCCTTTGAACAAGATCCTGAACGTGGGCTTTCCACGACAGCTTACTATCTGAACACCTAGGAATTTGAACTGTTCAGTTTCACTAATCATATGCCCGCTCTGTGAGATTAAAACGTCAGGTTTTGTTGAATTGTGTGTTAGAAACTGTAAAAACTGAGTCTTACTGTGATTTAACTTTAGTTTATTTTCTAAAAGCCATGAGCTGAGGTCATGTACTGCACTACTTGAAACCGAGTCAATGTTGTACACAACATCCTTTACTACCAAGCTAGTGTCATCAGCAAACAGAAATATTTTAGAATTACCCATAATACTGGAGGGCATATCATTTATATAAATAAGGAACAGGAGCGGCCCCAACACTGATCCCTGGGGCACCCCCACTTGACAGTACCCCACTCAGATCCCACATCACAGCCGTTATCAACGTTGTGAATAATGACCTTTTGCTGCCTGTTGCTAAAGCAAGAGGTGAACCAATTGTGAGCTACTCCTCTTATTCCATAATGGTCCAACTTCTGGAGCAATATTGTGAGATCAACACAGTCAAATGCCATTGTTAAATCAAAAAATACGCCAAGCGTTCGAAACTTTTTGTTTAACCCATCCAGTACCTCACAGAGAAAAGAGTACATAGCATTTTCAGTTGTTAAATGACTTCTAAAGGCGAACTGTACATTTGATAGCAAATCATGTGATATAAAATGATCAATTATCCTTACATACACAGCCTTTTCGATAACTTTCGCAAACACTGATGGCATAGAAATAGGTCTAAAATTATCTACATTATCCCTTTCTCCCTTTTTATAAAGCGGCTTTACTACTGAGTACTTTAATCGCTCAGGAAACTGACCATTCCTAAAGGAAAAATTACAAATATGGCTAAATACAGGGCTAACATGTGCAGCACAGTACTTTAATATTCTACTAGACACTCCATCACAACCATGAGAGTCCTTAGTCTTCAGTGATTTAATTATTGACTCAATCTACCTCTTGTCTGTATCACAGAGAGGTATTTCAGACGTCAATCTCGGAAAGCCATTTGCTAAGAAATTTATATGATTTCCTGTAGAAACTAAATTTTTATTTAATTCACCAGCAATGCTCAGAAAATGGTTGTTAAATACTGTACATATATCTGATTTGTCAGTAACAGAAATATTATTACTGCGAACTGACTTTATATCATCAACCTTGTGCTGCTGATCAGACACTTCCTTCACAACTGACTATATGGCTTTAATTTTATCCTGTGAATTAGTTATTCTATTTGCATACCATATACTTTTTGCCTTGCTAATAACATTTTAAGCACCTTACAATACTGTTTGTAATGGGCTACTGTAGCTGGATTGTGACTACTTCTAACATTTTGATATAATTCCCACTTTGTTCTACATGATATCCTTATCCCACTAGTCAGCCAACCGGGCTGTCCATTGCTGCTAGTACCCCATTTAGAATGTTCTAATGGAAAGCAACTCTCAAAGAGCATGAGAAATGTGTTATGGAAAGCAGTGTATTTATCATCTAGTTGGAAAAAACACAGATTGCATCAGATCATATGAATTTAGGAGATCTACCAACATCCTTTTTCTTGCGCAATGATGTACAAAATTAATATTGAAGTCACCACATATAACTACTTTCTGGTACTTCCTACAAAGTGAATCAAGAACCCCCTCTAGCTTAAACAAAAATGCTCTGAAGTCGGAGTCAGGGGACTTATAAACAACAGCAATTAGAAGTTTAGTTTCACTAAATTCAACTAATGCTGCACAACTTTCAAGTATCTGTTCAGTGCAGTGTCGTGATACGTCTATAGACTCAAATGGAATACTGTTTTTTACGTAAAGAGCCACTCCCCCATCCCGCAAGGAACTCCTTGAGAAACAGCCAGCTAATCTGTAGCCTGGTAAAGGAAGCCTCTGAATTATCAAATTATTTAAGTGGTGCTCTGATATACTAATAATTTCAGAGTTAACATCTATTAGCAGTTCACTAACTTTTTCTCTAATACCTCTTATATTTTGATGAAATATGCTAATTCCTTCTCTACTTGGAAACATTACATCCTCTGGAGGTGAGCCCTTAGTTAGAGACACTTCCTTTAAGCAGGTATACGTAACAGCTGACTTCAGTCTAAAAAAGGTGCAGCTCTAACACCAACTACTACAGGAATTTTTCCATGAGTGATACCACTACCACCACCACCACCACCCACTACACTGTCACCTATAAGCTTAGCCAGCCTCCCCTTCCCATACCTATTGAGGTGCAGGCCATGCCTAGTGAAACCCCATCTACTGATAGACCCAACTGGCACCACTGAGATGTGACCCATGCCCTCCGCCATCAGTGCCCTCCCCAGCCCCACATTAACGCGCCTAACAGCCGCATTAAGGTGAGGCCGATCATGACGCTGAAACAGTTGCACGAAATGCACGTTAGTGCCACTAGTTTGAGTAGCTATCTTAACCAAGTCACCACTGACATATTCCCCGTTCCTATCGAGACTGTTCACTGCTCCACCCACTATCACTACCTGATCCTCCTCCATAAAATTCTTACATAACTCCCCTATGCGTTCAGTCACCTGAGCCAACCCTGCACTAGGCTTCACAATGCTGGTGACCTGGTACTCACTCCCCAACACTTCCTGCAACTGCTGTCCCACATCTCCACCGTGGGAACTACCTAGCAGCAAAACCTTTCTGCTAGACTTTGCAACTAACCTAGGCCTCCTAATTGCTGAGGACTGCTGCAAGTTACCTACATCTACGGCTACACGAGGCTCCTCTCCACTCAACTCCGACAGTTGGTCGTATCTATTATATGTATGCAAAGTAAAACTGTCTGAATACCTCCTCTTCCTAGCAACCTTCTTGCCAACTGCCAGTTTCCATTCCCCACCACCCTTCACCCTCCTAAACCTATCTAGTTCCTCCTTTGCGCATTGAAACTGCACCTGAAGGGCACAGATCTTACGCTCCTGCTCCTCTGTTAACTTGTTTCTACTACAGATTCTACATTCCCAGGAGGGGATCTCCCTAAAATGACCACTGGCTTCCCCACTGCATTCCCCCCAATGAAAATACTTTGAACAAATCCCACACCGTAATCCACTACTCACAAACCTACGACAGAGCCCACACTTTTTCAATCTTGGTAAAATTTTACAGTTACTGAAAAAAAAACTATACGTCTACGTTACCAAAGTTCAGTTACACCAGTAGAACTATTTAAGAACTAACAATAATGGTCTCTAAATTCTCTGCCTACTAAGAAAGCAGCTACTTGTATTAATACTATTACAACACAGCCGATACCAATACCAGCAAAACTTAACAAAATTATTAGCTAAAACCAAAAAATTAAAACGACCACTGTAACACTAAGCGAAGTTAAAACGCTGAATGAAAATTTTACTGAAATATTTCACTAGAAAGAATAACAAACGTCAGTTGAAAACTAAAGCACGAAATTTACTAAACGACTTCAACACACTGAAAACTCTATAACACACAGCGAGCGAACGATTACAAGAGTTTATTAAGTCGCTATTACGCCACAAACGGCACACAACACCGCTGAAATCTATTAAATTTAATAACTGTATTACAGAGCACCTTATAACCGCTATAGCTGCAGTGCACGCCGCAAAATGTAAACACACTACTGAGGCGCGAGGCTTAGACGAACGACGAAAGTAGACACAAATAATAGACCACTCGAGTCAATAACACATGAAGAAAGATTGAGATTAATGAAAATCCACTAAGTTACTTTTACGGCAAATATTAATACAAATAAACTTTAAAATAAGTAAATGAAGTCTAAAATTTATAAATTATTAACGAGCTATTTTAACAGCAGTGCAGCACACGTGACGTCACACCAAAGAAACTCCCATACCTGGGATAGATCGAAAAGGGTTGTTTATGGACGACAATTCGCGCACGTCTTGTGAATGACGTCCTTCAGGGTAACTACATAGCTCGATTAGAATGGCCAGCATGTTCTCCAGACATGAACCCTATCGGAAACGTAGTGTTGACAGATTGCCAACACTACGCACATTATTTAAGGGAGGCGGCCATTAAGCAAGCAGGCGGACTTGATGGTCTGAAACAGGACGCTCAATAAATGCTATAAAGAAAAGTACGTAGCTACTGGAATACTTAACTTTAATCCACCATTTGTTTACAGCGTTCTTGATGAGACATTTCATACGATAACTATCAAACTATGTAAGGCTAATGGCGCCTTGCTAGGTCGTAGCCATGGACTTAGCTGAAGGCTATTCTAACTATCTGCTCGGCTAATGAGCGATGCTTCGTCAGTGTAGTCGCTAGCAAAGTCGTCCGTACAACTGGGGCGAGTGCTAGTCCGTATCTCGAGACCTGCCTTGTGGTGGCGCTCGGTCTGCGATCACACAGTGGCGACACGCGGGTCCGACATGTACTAAATGGACCGCGGCCGATTTAAAGCTACCACCTAGCAAGTGTGGTGTCTGGCGGTGACACCACAGGAAATACCTGGGATAGATCGAAAAGGGTTGTTTATGGATGACAATTCGTGCACGTCTTGTGAATGACGTCCTTCAGGGTAACTACATAGCTCGATTAGAGTGGCCAGCATGTACTCCAGACATGAACCCTATCGGACATACCTGAGATAGATCGAAAAGGGTTGTTTATGGACGACGTTACCCACCAACCACTCTGAGGGATCTACCCCGAATCGCCGTTGAGGAGTTGGACAATCTGGACCAACAGAGCCTTGATGAACTTGTAGATAGTATGCCACGACGAATTCAGGCATGCATCAATGCAAGAGTATGTGGTACTGGGTATCAGAGGTACCAGTGTGTACAGCAATCTGGACCACCACCTCTGAAGACCTCACTGTATGATGGTACAACACGCAATGTGTGGTTTTCATGAGCAATGAAAAGGGCAGAAATGATGTTTATATTATCTCTATTCCAGTTTTCTGTATAGGTTCCGCAACTCTCAGAACTGAGGTGATGCAAAACTTTTTTTGATGTGTGTATACTTCGGATGTTGGTTTCCTAATGTGAGTGTGTGGGTTTTATTTTGTCAAGTCGCGCAATGGATTGATCCAACAAGTACCCTTTGGCTCCTGCAAGAAACAATTTCCACCTCACACTACTACAGAAGTCAGACAGACGCTCCTAATGTATCAACAAGAACTGCTTGAAAAACATTCAGCAACAAATATCTTCTGGAGTCGTCCACTGTAAGGAAAAGACACAAAAATATTCTATATTCTTATGTAACTAGTGGAATACTTGGTTACTGGAGTATTGCTAGTTAGTGTAAGAAAAACATTAAGCGAACGAAAAAAATTATTTATTGCAAAAAAATTCTGAGAACTCAAGAGAAACTTTTTCTTATAAATTAATAAATTTTCGGGTTCTTTTCGGAACAGTAGATTGCCTCTCATGGATGTTGTTGTTGCTGTTGTTGTGGTCTTTTGATGCAGCTCTCCATGCTACTCTATCCTGTGCAAGCTTCTTCATCTCCCAGTACCTACTGCAGCCTACATCCTTCTGAATCTGCTTAGTGTATTCATCTCTTGGTCTCCCTCTACGATTTTTACCCTCCACGCTGCCATCCAGTAAAAAAAATTGGTGATCCCTTGATGCCTCAGAACATGTTCTACCAACCGATCCCTTCTTCTAGTCAAGTTGTGCCACAAACTCCTCTTCTCCCCAATTCTATTCAATACCTCCTCATTAATTATGTGATCTACCCATCTAATCTTCAGCATTCTTCTGTAGCACCACATTTCGAAAGCTTGTATTCTCTCCATGTCTAAACTATTTATCGTCTATGTTTCACTTCCATACATGGCTACACTCCATACAAATACATTCAGAAATGACTTCCTGACACTTAATCTATACTCGATGTTAACAAATTTCTCTTCTTCAGAAACGCTTTCGTTGCCATTGCCAGTCTACATTTTATATCCTCTCTACTTCGATCATCAGTTATTTTGCTCCCCAAATAGCAAAACTCATTTCCTACTTTAAGTGTCTCATTTCCTAATCTGATTCCCTCAGCATCACCCGACATAATTCGACTACATTCCATTATCCTCGTTTTGCTTTTGTTGACGTTCATCTTATACTCTCCTTTCAAGACACTGTCCATTCCGTTCAACTGCTCTTCCAAGGCCTTTGCTGTCTGTGACAGAATTACAATGTCGTCCGCAAACCTCAAAGTTTTTACTTCTTCTCCATGGATTTTAATACCTACTCCGAACTTTTCTTTTGTTTCCTTTACTGCTTTCTTAATATACAGATTGAATAGCATTGGGGAGAGGCTACAACCCTGTCTCACTCCCTTCCCAACCACTGCTTCCCTTTCATGTCCCTCGACTCTTATAACTGCCATCTGGTTTCCGTACAAATTGTAAATAGCCTTTCGCTCCCTGTATTTTACCCCTGCCACCTTCAGAATTTGAAAGAGAGTATTCCAGTCAACATTGTCAAAAGCTTTCTCTAAGTCTACAAATGCTAGAAACGTAGGTTTGTCTTTCCATAATCTATTTTCTAAGACAAGTCGTAGGGTCAGTATTGCCTCACGTGTTCCAACATTTCTACAGAATCCAAACTGATCTTCCCCGAGGTCGGCTTCTACTAGTTTTTCCATTCGTCTGTAAAGAATTCGCATTAGTATTTTGCAGCTGTGACTTATTAAACTGATAGTTCGGTAATTTTCACATCTGTCAACACCTGCTTTCTTTGGGGTTGAAATTACTATATTCTTCTTGTAGTCTGATGGAACTTCGCCTGTCTCATACATCTTGCTCACCAGATGGTAGAGTTTTGTTAGGCCTGGCTCTCCCAAGGCTGTCAGTAGTTCTAATGGAACGTTGTCTACTCCCGGGCCCTGTTTCGACTTAGGTCTTTCAGTGCTCTTTCAAATTCTTCACGCAGTATCATATCACCCATTTCATCTTCATCTACCTCCTCTTCCATTTCCATAATATTGTCCTCAAGAACATCGCTCCTGTGTAGACCCTCTATATACTCCTTCCACCTTTCTGCTTTCCCTTCTTTGCTTAGAACTGGGTTTCCATCTGAGTTCTTGATATTCATGCAAGTGGTTCTCTTTTCTCCAAAGGTCTCTTTAGTTTTCCTGTAGGCAGTATCTATCTTACCCCTCGTGAGAAAAGCCTCTACATCCTTACATTTGTCCTCTAGCCATCCCTGCTTAGCCATTTTGCACTTCCTGTCGATCTCATTTTTGAGACGTTTGTATTCCATTTTGCCTGCTTCACTTACTGCATTTTTGTATTTTCTCCTTTCATCAATTAAATTCAGTATCTCTTCTGTTACCCAAGGATTTCTACTAGCCCTCGTCTTTTTACCTACTTGATCCTCTGCTGCCTTCACTATTCCATTCCTCAAAGCTACCCATTCTTCTTCTACTGTATTTCTTTCCCCCATTCCTGTCAATTGTTCCCTTATGCTCTCCCTGGAACTCTGTACAACCTCTGGTTCTTTCAGTTTATCCAGGTCCCATCTCCTTAAATTCCCACCTTTTTGCGGTTTCTTCAGTTTTAATCTACACTTCATAACCAATAGATTGTGGTCAGAGTCCACATCTGCCCCGGAAATGTCTTACAATTTAAAATCTGGTTCCTAAATCTCTGTCTTACCATTATATAATCTATCTGAAACCTTTTAGTATCTCCAGGTTTCTTCCAAGTATATAACCTCTTATGGATAGGAATGCTATTATTTTACAAAGTATGGAATGGTTCTCTTCTCCCTTTTCTTTAAGAATGTTATTTACTCGGCAGAATGGCTGAGAGCCACGCCTATACAACTTGAATAACTTTTCTAGGTACGGTCAAGGAGAGAAATGTGATGGAGCGTACTGTTAGGGAGGAAATATGGGGCTCCCATATGCTGTAGCACACAATACCATAAGCTGTGACAACTGCTGCCTGCATCGCTCGCTGCTGACAAATAACACAACTATCTCTTTCTATCTGGATTGACCTTCGCCAATCAAACTGTCCCTTCGCCTTGATGATTCAAGGACTCCTATCTGTCCCTAGGCCAACTATTGGCATGGTACAACGATCAGATAACTAGTCCACAGCGATGCCACTCAATATTCACTTGCAGGCATTTAACTAGTACTCTGTCCATGTTCACACCGCACAATAAGTGTGGCAGCCAGCACAGTGAACAACACTTAATCGTTAGCGACTCAGTATAGAGTACCACTCCAATTCGGTAATTACAGAGGTGTTCTCCCAGTAAAGTACTGAGGAGAGACTTTGTTCCTCGCTCTTTGCATACACGTACGAGCGCATTCGCTCTCATTAAGTGTTCCCACTCCAAGAGCGACAACAAAATGGCCCCTTTTCCTGGAAAAATTGCAAGGGTGTATCATTCGCTGTCTTCCCTCACTCTTCTGGCTCTTTGTGTCAGAAATATTCCGCCAATCAGCGTTACTCTTTTAAATGGGAGAATGACGTTTCGTTTAAGTCGACCAATGCGGAAGTACGTAGCATCTTCGTTAGGCGTATACTGTCCTCCTGTGAGAACTCCGTAACTACACAATCCGTCCATCAAAGAATGTGTCTGCTGGGCGCTCCCACACAATGTAGCGGAATTTGCTTTTAAGTCGATCACGGGGGTCGTTATCCCTTCGCTCTGGCAAAAGCTGTCCTCTCTCTGGGCGGTCGGTCCGGTCGAAGTAGGTGTGTGTTGACTCATCCCTCTGAAGGGACAGACCTTCAAGTGGGCTGGTTGCCTCTTTAGAATGAAAATTCCTGTGGCCGTCGTGTTGTGTACGCCAGCCTCATCTTTTTCAACCTTGGTCCGCACTTACGATTTACTTATTAGATTTGCATATCGCTTACATGAATGCATACAAAACTGAGTCTACCTTATCGAGTTTGGGTTCGAATGAAGTGTCTTGATGTGCAGAATACGATTGTGAGGATGGACTATGTATGAAGAAATGAAGGTCAGGAGACCACGCCACCACACATAACCCCCCCCCTCCCCCCCACCTTGTGTCAAAATTTTTGCCTGGGGTTTGTCAATGCCGAGGAAAACATTGATAAAGTCAGGCAAAAATTGTTCTTTTAGATTTTCCAATAAACTTTCTCAGCCATTCTTAACAATTTTGTAATTATTTCTTTATAGCTATTGTTTCTAGTTTTTAATTATACAGTGTGTGTTTTGTTGTTAGGCAAACACAGACTTTACGAAGGTTGATTTTCTTTGTCGTTGCCATTACGTGTCTCTGTTTTTCTTTTTCATTTCCAAAAGTTGCTTTTGCAATATTAATTTTTCTAAACTCGTTAGTGTGGTTATTTCTGTTCTTTATTTAAGCTTTGTGTGAATGTTAGCAAAAGCTCTGTTGTGTCACTTTGTTTCATTTATTTATTTCTTTTATGTGTCACATTTTTTTTAAAAGGATGAAGAAGCTTCTCTCTTAATTCTATCCTTAGTACTAATGTTATGATTGCGACAAAAATGTATTTATGAACATTCTTTACAGAAGGAAAATACTACATAGTTCTTTTTGTAATTCTACATATAAAGGAAATAAGAGATTGTATGACTATCCTATTTAGTTTCTCTCTCAAAAATTTTGAGGTATGTATGAATTAGGGACTTTACATATTTAATAAAATAATTACTTTTACAAATAGAAAGAAGGTATGTATTATTCACATACATCTAATTTTTATAACCTATGCTGGTTGTGTTTACTCTGTCCGTTTCTTTGTTCAACGATCCCCATGGAAGTGTTGGAAGGCTTCGACTCATTTATGTGGGTGTCACAAATCACGTGAGAAGCACTTTAGCATGTGATGCCGGGTCTTATTTGTTGATGTTGTCATCATGAAGTGGTTTTTTTTTACTGATGATGATGACTGGGGTTTATTGAGTATACAGTAATGTCTTGGTACTCCTTTGCTGTCACACCTGGGGCAGTATGGCAGTTTGATGATTGTACTTAGTTGGTGATTACCGACGATCGTCACTTAATACATGTGCTGTGACGTCTTGGTACTCCACACCTGGTTCAGTATCGCAATTTGGTGATGTGGTAGGGAGAACACTGTTCATTTTGCTGAAACCATTTCTGGATAATATTTGCTGGTACCGCTTAATATTCCGTTTGCGTTCGTTTGTATTTGTTTGACTATTCAATGTTTATTTTTGGAGAGGTGGTTGTAGTAGTTACCATGCCTCAAAGTTCATGGAAAGACGTTACTGGCAATTTTCTTTGTAGGATAGGAGAGAAAGGTATCTTGCTGTCTTCTGCCCTTCTTCGTCTTGCATCTTCTGTTCTTCTTTTCTTTTTTGCTTTCTTCTGTTCTTCTTGGGCTAGTAATATGTGAATTTTAATGTGGGAGAGATATAGGATTTGTAGGATCTGACTGCCTTTCCAATTATGAGTTAATGAGTTTATTTCTTGTACCTTCTTTGTAGTCTCGTCGTATCATGATTCTTCCCACACTTGTCCATGAAGTAGCAGTATCGTGGCATATGACTTGTATATGCTCCGCGTTGTTCTTCTTAAGTCCAGCCTGGTTACAATCTGCATTTCCAGTGTGGCGTTGGTCTTCATGTTGTTGTCATTGCCCAAAGTGCTTTCTCAAGATGTCTGTACCCTCTCCATCGCTATCTCGAAGCTTCTGGTGTTGAGGGAGCTGGTGATTGATGTTGGTGGCGATGTCCCTCTGATGCATAGAAATATTTACAATTTTTGTTTTACACATATTTGTTATTGTTATTTACAAATAAAACTCTGATTTTATATAATGCAAAAATTTTCTGATAGTGGCAAAAATTAGATTTATTTTCTGTATTCTTATTATGTTCTACCACTTCTTCATCCTTTTATGGGTTGTGTGTCATTTCTTGTTTATGTGCATGTTGAGGGATACTCAATACTGCAAGAAATTGTTAGTCTGTTTTGTGTCCCTTTTTTTCTTTTAATTATGTTGTTCTGCTGATCTATTAATTTAACTTTTATTTAGTGGTTAGTATAAGATAGGGTGGACATTAGTTTGCCTAACCTCTTCCGCATTTTTCACGTCAATCTTTACGTTTTGCAGTATTCGGTGGCCTAACTTCTACTTCTGATTTCTCTTTGCTGTGTTGTTCTTGTCTCTGTGGACCATAATTTCCTCTGTAATTATTCGCGCCTTCGTCTCGCCAGTTGCTGTTTCTGACATCGTGACCTCTTTCAAAGTACCCTTGACCGTTGGCAATTTGATTCCTAAATCCATATCCACCACTGTACGAGTGTCCATTCTGTTCCTATTTCGGTACCAGTTATTCTGCTTCTCGTTTCTATGCCAATTATCTTCATTATGCCACTGTCCTGATCTGTTAAATTGCCTGAAATTATTGGTATTAGGATTACGATTATTATTATTGGAATATTCGTTCCTAGTCATCTCCTTTTGCTGTTCCCTCTCCTTTCTTTTTTTCTTTCACCTCGTCTTCTTTAAACATGAATTCAAGTTCCCTTAAGACCTCTTTGAATTCTTCGGTATTTTCATTTTTTCCTACTGTCGCCTGTTGATATTTTACCGGTAACTTCATTCTACATAGACGTATCAGCTCTCCGTTACTGTATGGTTTGTCTAGGCATTGACTCTTTGTTTCCATTGTGTCAAGGAATTTTACCACGCTTTTCTCGCCTGAGTTTTCATATGGTGTCATCTGAAGTAATTTTGTTTTGCTCCTCCTTAGACAAATATCTTTCGAGAAATGCTGTTCTGAACTGTAGGTGAGACGTACAGGTAGCACCGATCTTTTGCATCACCTCCGCTACTGTTTCCGACATGTACGCACAAATGAAGTCAAGTTTGTGAGCCACGCTCCAATGGTTTGGCAAGCCTACTTGGAACTGATCGATGAATGAGCGTGCATGCAAGCTACCGCCTTCTTCCTTGAAATGTTGAAGTTTTCTAACTGCTAGGAAGTGGTCTGTATCAAATATACTCATAAATCCAGGTTGTTGCTGATTCATGGACTCAATGAATCTGCCACTGCTCGTGTCATCTTGCCTATTCTCTGGTAATCTACTGCCTGTCTGCACATTACACTAAAAATCCCGCATCATACGTGACATCTTAATTTATTACTTCGCTGGTATTGACTCTATTGCCCATAAACTTACCGACATGTACCACTGATGCCAGCTGTTAATTATGTTGTTGTACGATATATAGTTTAGGAGATACGAAGTGATAAGTAAAAGCTTAAATATTTCTCTATTTCGATTGCACAAAATATTCATTGTTTGGAAGAATGGTGTCAAGAGGTGATTCCCGTACCACTTTATGACGTATAGTTGTCAAATTATAAAAAGCAACACTTTCACTTTCATTGTTTTCATTCTGACGCGCACCAGCCCGCGTCCTGCGGCCCACAGCGGAGGAGGCAAGCGTGCTCCGCAGCACGCTGCGATAAATTTCCGCAGCTAAGGCAAACGTAGCTTAGGGCGCTTCTGTGCATCACAGCGAGCCTTTACACCGCGCTGCGCTACTGGCAAGAGAAGCGCCTCCTTTGTCGTCACTCCGATCTGCCGCTGCTGCTGCGTCGCCGTGTTTCGTTTCCGTCGTGGAGTCTGATAAGCAGGAAGTCTCTCTTTTTCTTCTCTTACTGAATAAGAAAATCAAAAAGAGGTAATTTAAAAGCAAGTCTTGGGTGCCATTATTTCTCGAAGGAAGATTAGTTAAATGTTTGCTAAATAGGCAGAAAATTTACCCAACTGTGTCTTAGAAAGTGAATTTTTTTTTTAAATGGAACAATGCTTATTGACAGTAGCAAATTGAAAGTAAGGTAAACTGGGTTTTTGTTGCAGGGTACTAGAGCGAGTCGCTTACGTGATATCGTATTTTGAAATGATTCCGCACCGGCTTGTTCAGCCTGCGCCATTGCTAGGTTCGAATAGGTTAAACTGCCTCGAGACTGAGAAACTTATGTCCACGAATGAGTATGATTTTAGAAAGCATCGCCCGTGTGAAACTCAGCTTGCGCCTTTCTTGCACGGTATACTGCGAACTATGGCTGAAAAGCAACACGCATGTTCCATATTTCTAGATTTCCGAGAAGCGTTTGACACGGTGCACCATTGAAGGCTGTCAACGAATGTACGGGCATATGATGAGTTCGGAGATATGTGAGTGCCTCGAAGACCTCTTAAGTAATAGAATGCAGTTTGTTGTCCTCTACGGCGAATGTTCATCAGAGACAACGGTATCGTGAGGAGTGCCCTAAGGAAGAGTGATAGGACCGCTGTTGTTATCTGTTTGGCAGGCAGGGTGGGCAGCAATCTGCGGTGGTTTGCTGATGATGCTGTGGTGTACGGTAAGGTGCCGAAGTTGAGTGACTGTAGGAAGATACAAGACGACTTAGACATAATTTCTATTTGGTGTGATGAATGGCAGCTATCTCTAAATGTTGAAAAATGTAAGTTAATGCGGATGAGTAGGAAGAACAAACCTGTAATGTTCGGATACAGTATTACTAGTGTGCTGCTTGACACATTCAAGTCGTTTGAATATCTGGGCGTCACGTTGCAAAGTGATATGAAATGGAACGAGCACTTGTGAACTGTGGTAGGGAAGGCGAATGGTCGACTTCGGTTTATTAGGATAATTCTAGGAAGGAGTGGTTCACCGGTAAAGAAGATGGCATGCAGGACACTGGTGCGACTTACTCTTCAGTACAGCTTGAGTGTTTGGGATCTGTACCAGGTCGGACTGAAAGAAGCATACAAAACAATTCAGAGACGGGCTGCTAGATTTGTTACCAGTATGTTCGAAAAACACACAAGTGTTATGGAGATGCTTCAGCAACACAAATGGGATTTCCTAGAGGGAAGGCGACGTTCTCTTCAAGAATCACTACTGAGAAAATTTAGAGAAACGGCGTTTGAATCTGACTGCCAAATGATTCTATTGCCTCCAACATACACTGTGCGTAAGGACCAGGACGATAAGATACGAGAAATTAGGGCTCATATGGATGAATATAGATAGTCCTTTTTTTCGTCGCTCTATTTGTGCCAACATGATCATCGTGTATGGAGAGTGTAGGAAGAATGCAGTTCGCTCTTGTACAGTGTATGCGGCAAGATTTCCCAATACGTGTAAACCATATCTGTAATTATTTATCATCTTCTTCAACTAGTTACGAAAAAGTGGTAGTGTAATACCTAGACAACATAGCAGAAGGAAACAAGTGACAGCAGAAGAGGGAGAAATTTATGTTCTCGCTGCTGTTGCAGCTGACATGTATGTTAGAGGGGAGTGGCAGGGTCAGGAAAGTGTCCTACGCATTCTCCAGCAGCGTACGTTCCATCCCTATCACATCTCTCTGAATCAAGACTTACGCGGATACGATTATGAGAATCGTGTTAACTTCAGTACATGGGCGTTAACACAAATGTAGCATGTTTCTTGTTTAGTGATGAAGCCCCATTCACCAACCGTGGCCAGGTAAACCGCCAAAACATACACTGTTGGTCTGTTGACTATACCCGTTGGCTTCGTCAGGTGAAACTCAACATCCATGGAGTGTAAACGTGTGATTTTGTATAGTGAACCACCAGCTCATAGGCGCGTTTTTCATAGACAGAACACTGAACGTGCACTAGTATTGCATCCTTCTAACAGATCAAATTCCAAGGGTGCTAGAAGACTTTCTTCTGCAGACGAGGAGGAACCTGTGGTACCAACATGATGACTGTCCAGTCCATAGTGTGCAGTACTACATCACGTTTTCACGAATTGTTTCCGAATCGTTGGATTGGACGAAGAGGACCTGTACGTTGGCCGGCCAGATCCCCGGATTTGACGCCAGTAGATTTTTTTCTGCGGAGAAAGCTGAAAGGCGCTGTCTACAAGGACATACCAACTACATCGAATGAAACACGACGACCTATTACTGCAGCATGTTCGGACATAACCGTGAAATGCAAGCACGTGTGCAGCAGTCGTTCCATACCAGATTGGAAGCGTGTATTGACGCTGCCAGGGGTCATTTTCAACACAACCTGTGATGATCAGTTGTCTCGTTACTGCTCAGAATCCACATAACTAGTGTATGCACTTGTAATGTTCTTTACGTGGCTACCACAGGTATCGTACAAGTGTAGGTGTGGGAACTTTTCAAAATACGATATCTCTTAAACGACTCTCACTAGCATCCTGCAACAAACACAACTGACATCTTAATTTATCCTACTTTTAGTTTATTAATGCCAATACGCGTTGTTCCTTTTAAAAAGTGTATGTTTGAACATAAAAATACACTTCCTAAGTAATATTACAAGAGCCCGTGACTACCAAACTATTCTGTGGCAACTGCACATCAGTAGCACCTTCCTTTTCCGGCGTTGCAAGTTTTAGGTGATTCACCCTGTATACGACATTGCAGTGCCTGTGTCATGCAGAAACACACTGAAGAGCCAAAGAAATCGTGTGGGGCCCCTGCGAGCACGCAAAAGTGCCGCAACATGACGTGGCATGGACTCGACTAATGTCTGAAGTAATGCTGGAGGGAATTGACACCATAATCCTGCAGGGGTGTCCATAAATCCGTAAGAGTACGAGGGGGTGGAGATCTCTTCTGAACAGCACGTTGCAAGGCGTCCCAGATAAGCTCAAGCGGAAGCGTTTAAATTCAGACGAGTGTTCCTGGAGCCACTCTGTAGCAATTCTGGACGTGTGGGGTGTCGCATTGTCCTGCTGGAATTGCCCAAGTCCGTCGGAATGCCCAATGGACATGAATGGATGCAGGTGATCAGACAGGATGCTTACGTACGTGTCACCTGTCAGAGTCGTTTCTAGACGTGTTGGGGGTCCCATATCACTCCAACTGCACACGCCCCACGCCAATAAAGAGCCTCCACTAGCTTGAACAATCCCCTACTGACATGCAGGGTCCATGGTTTCATGAGGTTGTCGCCATAGCATAGACGTCCATCCGTTCGATACAATTTAAAACGAGATTCGTCCGCCCACGCAACATGTTTCAAGTCATCAACAGTCCACTGTCGGTGTTGATGGGCCCAGGCGAGGCGTAAAGTCTCGTATCGTACAGTCATCAAGGGTACACGAGTAGGTCTTCGGCTCCGAAAGCCCACATCGATGATGTTTCGTTGAATGGTTCGCACGCTGACGCTTCTTGATGGCCCAGCATTGAAATCTGAAGTTAGTTGCGGAAGGGTTGCACTTTTGTCACGTTGAACGATTCTCTTCAGTCGTCGTTGGTCCCGTTGTTGCAGGATCTTTTTCCGGCCTCAACGATGTCGGAGATTTGATGTTTTACCGGATTCCTGATAGTCACGGTACACTCGTGAAATGGTCGTAGGGGAAAATCCCCACTTCATCGTTACCTCGGAGGTGCTGTGTCCCATCGCTCGTGCGCCGACTATCACACCACGTTCAAAAAAATGGTTCAAATGGCTCTGAGTACTATGGGACTTAACATCTGAGGTCATTAGTCCCCTAGAGCTTAGAACTACTTAAACCTAACTAACCTAAGGACATCACACACATCCATGCCCGAGGCAGGATTCGAACCTGCGACCATAGCGGTCGCGCGGTTCCAGACTGAAGCGCCTAGAACCGCTCGGCCACTCCGGCCGGCACACCACGTTCAAACTCACTTAAATCTTGATGACTTGCCATTTTAGCAGCAGTAATCGATCTAACAACTGCGCCAGACACTTGTTGTCTTAACCCTGCATTGCTACTGGTGGGTCTCCCGGACCCTGACTTGTGTGAGCGATTCGTTTTCGTTACGTTCACAACACTGCACACGAGCAGCGTTCCTTGTAGTTTCCTAGCTTACACAGTTGTGCCATGTTCTCGTCAAGTGACGGCGAAGTCCATTGTTTAGGAGTGCTTGTAGCGTGTTTCGGTCTGCCAGACCGCCCGTAGCAAGTACGTAACTACTTGTTGGGGCTATAGGACCCAGAGCTGCAATGATAGTATCGTTTGTCCCAACACAAATACGTTTGTAGCACACATTCAGATTGCTAAATCAGCCTGTTTGTTTCAGACGAGGGCTATAATGCATGTAAGAGAAGATCTGTGTAATGACACTCTGCGAAATGAAATCGTTAGTAACGAATCAGCTGACGAAGGTGGAGGCGTAGACGTCGAACTGTATAGTGAACACGATACGGAAAGCGTCGAAAGTGGGGATGACAGTGATAGATATCAGAACAATAAGAAATATTTTGTTGGTAAGGACAAGCGCACTAAACGGATGAACGACATGCCTACTCCTCGTATCAGAACGAGGTCACATAATATTGTGTCACATATTCATGTTGTAAGGAGAATGGCAAAGAATAAAAGGACAGATGTAGAAATATGGCGGCTGTTCTTCACGGATGAAATAATGGATAAAGTAGTGATACATACTAACCAATGTATCGAATCCGCTAAGTCGAGATACTCTTCGTCTCAGACCTTCATTTATGAGACAGATAAATGTGAAATTGAAGCATTTCTTGGTCTGTTGTATTTGGGTGGAAGCTACAAGTTTGGTAGTGTTAATTTAGAAGAACTCTGGGACAGAGATGGAACAGGATTGGAATTATTCTGCTCTACAATGATCCTACAGAGATTCAGGTTTCTGGCACAGTGTCTGAGATTTGACGACATGTCACCGAGATCCGACAGGTGAAAAGTGGATAAATTGGCTCCTATACGAGATATATTTGATTTGTTCACCAAAAACTGCGTAGCACACTATTCTCTTGGAGAATATGTCACTGTAGATGAAATGCTTGTCAAATTTCGAGGACGATGTAGTTTTCGAATGTACATTCCTTCCAAACCTGACAAATATGGAATAAAAGTGTTCAATCTAGCCGAAGCAAGAACGGCGTACACGTCAAATTTGGAAGTTTATTTAGGTGAGCACCCAGATTGACCGTATAAGTTGAGTAATCGTGTAGCTGATGTCGTCAAAAGGTTGTGTAATCATATTTCCAAAACATCATGGAACATAACGATGGATAACTGGTTTACGAGCTATGAACTGGCCCTGTCACTTCTGAAAGACCATAAATTAACAGTTTTGGGAACAGTAAGGAAGAACAAGACGGAAATTCCCCCAGAATTCGTGAACACAAGAGGTTGAAATGCTTTTACAAGTATCTTTGGCTTTCAGAAGGCGTGCACTAGTGAGTTATGTACCAAAGAAAAACAGGTGCCTACTTCCAATGAGTACTATGCACCATGATAACAAACTAAATGCAACAGCTGGGGAAGAAATGAATCCGGAGATGATAACTCTGTGTAATGCTACTAAGGGTGGGACAGATGTAGTAGATCAGATGTGTGCCACCTATGATGTAGCACGAACAACTATAAGGTGGCCGTTGGCTTTATTCTTTTGCTTACTGAATGTAGCAGACATAAATAGTCTCGTCATCTTCAGGGGGAGACCACGAGGAGAGACTTTCTGAAGTCGCTTGGGAAGGCTCTCGTCAGAGACCAGTTATTACACAGGGCTGGCAGTAAGCATATCAACTGACCTCTCAAAAGACCTGTCAACAGACTGGCGGGGGTCGAACAGCAACACGATGGGAGTGTGAACCAGAGTACGGAGCCTAAGAGTGGACGGTGCTATGGGTGTGCAGATAGCAAAACGCAATATATTTGTTACAAATGCTCTACGTTTGTGTGTCTCAAAAAACACTCAAGTTTAATTTGTAAAGACTGCATGTAGTAGCCTGATGTGGTAAAACGACATGTGGAAACAGTACGTTCAAAAGACATTGTGGATACTCTCCGTTTCCTTACAACGTTTTCGTACATGTTTTCTACTCATCTGTTCATACCTGAGTTTGGTTTTCGTAGCTTTCATTGTTCTACTTTGTGTGCTACGACACACGAGAGCCACATTGTGTAACTATTTTTGTCCTGTACGGTATGTAAATGTTAGAATCACTGTCTAATTCGCTTACGTAGTAATAAAGGACAACAGTTTACTCAAATCCAAAGCAAAACGTGTCTGACAACATACATGACTTCTAGACAACATACGTGAATGTGAAACCCTTTTGCGCTCCCTATCCTTAACAAATCAGACTGATACGCAGCTCGGGTCTGAGAGACCCCTCGTAGCAACGGTGGTACAAACGAACACAGTAGCAACGCAGGGTTAATAGGCGTTGCCGACCGCAGCGCCGTATTCTGTTTGTTTATATATCAGTGTATTTGTGTATGCATGCGTAACCCAGTTTCTTTGGTTCTTCAGTGTATAATGCAATGTTCCATCGAATATGCGTTAACATCCGAAGGAACATTGCATCGTTCAAAATTGGCTCTTGAGCACTATGGGACTCAACTGCTGTGGTCATTAGTCCCCTAGAACTTAGAACTACTTAAACCTAACTAAGCTAAGGACGTCACACACACCCATGCCCGAGGCAGGATTCGAACCTGCGACCGTAGCAGCAGCGCGGCTCCGGACTGGAGCGCCTAGAACCGCACGGCCACCGCGGCCGGCGAACATTGCATCGTATTTCTGAACAACACAGGCGCTGCAAGTCCCAGTCCAGCACAAATTTTCGTTCTACAGCCGATGGGTGTCCATATTCGCAACTGCGAATACATTTCGTCTCAACACGAGACGTTACTCGCAGGTTGGGCTGTCAGCAGCGCCATCGAGTGGCATCGTGAGGAGGCCGCTGTTCCGCTGCACCCAGTGGAACTGCCCATTTAAACCATCGGAAGCGCCACTGAGAAGTGTGTGACGGTGGCGTTACACCCTGTAGCTAGAAATAGACTGGCCTTATAGACAGCGTTAGCAAAAGAGCCGTGGATTAGTGATCGTGATGTCACTATAGCAACTGTGGTTACGAAAGTTAATAAATCAGTCAAGGAGGCTAGAAGAATGTTTCTGCTAGAAGGAGCTGATAAACAGTTGTTAGCATCTCACTTAGTGAAGTGACAACACTTAGTTCCAATAAAATGGACGTAGAGAAATTATGGGGTAAAGTTTAGACAGTTTAAACAGTCGTGGTCTGGAAAACTACATTCCTAGAAACTGGATTAAGGACGAAAAAGGCCCACCACGGTTTAACAACAAAATTCGGAAAATGCCAAATAAGCAAACGCTGTTGCACTATCGGTTGCATACAAAAATACTTCCGTCGTACCTTACGAGGTGCATTCAAGTTCTAAGGCCTCCGATTTTTTTTCTCCGGACTGGAAAGAGATAGAAACATGCACATTGTTTTAAAATGAGGCCGCGTTCATTGTCAATACGTCCCAGAGATGGCAGCACCATACGGCAGATGGAATTTTACTGCCAGCGGCGAGAATGAGAACTGTTTTAAATACTTAAAATGGCGACGTTTTCCTTACTTGAACAGCGTGCAATCATTCGTTTTCTGAATTTGTGTGGTGTGAAACCAATTGAAATTCATCTACAGTTGAAGGAGACATGTGGTGATGGAGTTATGGATGTGTCGAAAGTGCGTTCGTGGGTGCGACAGTTTAATGAAGGCAGAATATCGTGTGACAACAAACCGAAACAACCTCGGGCTCGCACAAGCCGGTCTGACGACATGATCGAGAAAGTGGAGAGAATTGTTTTGGGGGATCGCCGAATGACTGTTGAATAGATGGCCTCCAGAGTTGGCATTTCTGTGGCTTCTGTGCACACAATCCTGCATGACGACCTGAAAATGCGAAAAGTGTCATCCAGGTGGGTGCCACGAATGCAGACGGACGACCACATGGCTGCCCGTGTGGCATGTTGCCAAGCAATGTTGACGCGCAACGACAGCATGAATGGGACTTTCTTTTCGTCGGTTGTGACAATGGATGAGACATGGATGCCATTTTTCAATCCAGAAACAAAGCGCCAGTCAGCTCAATGAAAGCACACAGATTCACCGCCACCAAAAAAAATTTCGGGTAACCTCCAGTGCTGAAAAAAATGATGGTGTCCATGTTCTGGGACAGCGAGGGCGTAATCCTTACCCATTGCGTTCCAAAGGGCACTACGGTAACAGGTGCATCCTACGAAAATGTTTTGAAGAACAAATTCCTTCCTGCACTGCAACAAAAACGTCCAGGAAGGGCTGCGCGTGTGCTGTTTCACCAAGACAGCGCACCCGCACATCGAGCTAACGTTACGCAACAGTTTCTTCGTGATAACAGCTTTGAAGTGATTCCTCATGCTCCCTACTCACCTAACCTGGCTACTAGTGACTTTTGGCTTTTTCCAACAATGAAAGACACTCTCCGTGGCCGCACATTCACCAGCCGTGCTGCTATTGCCTCAGCGATTTTCCAGTGGTCAAAACAGACTTCTAAAGAAGCCTTCGCCGCTGCCATGGAATCATGGCGTCAGCGTTGTGAAAAATGTGTACGTCTGCAGGGCGATTACGTCGAGAAGTAACGCCAATTTCATCGATTTCGGGTGAGTAGTTAATTACAAAAAAATCAGAGGCCTTAGAACTTGAATGCACCTCATAGTAAAAGATCTTGCCGAGAACCCGAGGAAATTCTGGTGCTATGTACAGTCGCTAAGGCTTCCATCCAAAATGGTTCAAATGGCTCTGAGCACTATGGGACTTAACAGACTGAAGCGCCTAGAACCGCTCGGCCACTCCGGCCGGCAACTTCCATCCAGTCACTCGTTGGCCAGTCTGGTATGGCAGTTGAAGACAGCAAAACTAAGCTGAATTTTTAAATTTCGGATTTAAGAAATCGTTCATGCAGGAGAATAGTACAAACATACCGTAGTTTGACCATCGAACAGACTCCTTATGGACGACTTAGTAATAAGCATACCTGGCGTAGAGAAACAACTGAAAGAGTTGGAAACAAATAAGTCGCCAGGTTTGATGGAAACCTAATTCGGTTTTACAAAGAGTACAATACGGCAATAGCCCCTTACTTGCTTGCATTTATCGCGAATCTCTCGCCCATTGCAAGGTCCCAATCGAGTGGAGAAAAGTGCAAGTGACTCCTGCTTATAAAAAGGTAAAAGAATGGATCCGCAGAATTACAGGCCAATATCCTTAATATCCGGCTGCTGTAGAATCCTTGGACATATTCTCAGTTCGAATGTAACACATTTTCTTGAGGCTGAGAAGCACTCTTTTGGAAAGCATCGCTTGTCGAAACTCAGGTTGCCCTTTCCTCACACTATACCCTGTGAAGCATGGCTGAAGGAAGGCAGATTCCATATTTCTAGATTTCCGGAAAGCATTTGATACTGTGCCCCACTGCAGACTGTTAACAAAGGTAAGAGCATATGGAATAGGTTCCCATATTTGTGAGTGGCTTAAAGAGTCCTTAAGTAATAAAACTAGTATGCTGTCCTCGATGGTGAGTGTCCTATATACATAAATGATCTGGCGGACGGGCTGGGGAGCAATCTCCAGTTGTTTGCTGATGATGCTGTGGTGTATGGGAAGGTGTCGAAGTTCTGAGACTGTAGAACGATTCAAGATGACATAGACAACATTTCTGGTAGGTGTGATGAATGACAGCTAGCTCTAAGTATAGAAAAATGTAAGTTCATGCGAACGAGTAATAAAAACAACCCTGTAATGTTCGCATGCAGCATTAGAAGTGTCTTGCTGGACACAGTCACGTCGTATAAATATTTGGGCGTGAAGTTGCAAAGCGATATTACATGGGACGAGCGTGTGAGGATTGTGGTACGGAAGGTGAATTCTAGACTTTGATTTAGTGGGAGAATTCTGGGAAAGTGTGGTTCATTTGTAAAGGAGACCGCACATAGAACGCTAGTGCGACCTATTCTTGAATACTGCTCGAGTGTTTGGGATCCTTCCCAGATCGGGTTAAAGGAAGACATCGAAGCAGTTCAGAAGCGAGTTGTTAGATTTGTTACCGGTAGGTTAGAACAGCGCACGTGTGTTACAGAGATGCTTTGGGAACTCTAATTGGAATCTCTAGAGGGAAGGCGACGTTCTTTTCGAGGAACACTACTCAGAAGATTAAGAGAAGCAGCATTTGAAGATGACTGCAGAACTATTCTACTACCTCAACATACATTTTGCTTAAGGCCCACGAAGATAACATACGAGAAATTAAGACTTGTAGTAGTAATGCAGAGTACCCTCCTCCACTCACCATACTGTGGCTTGCAGAGTATGCATGCAGATGTAAATGTGGAATGGTGCAACATCGCCGGCTGGAGTGGCCGAGCGGTTCTAGGCGCTTCAGTCTGGAACCGCGCGACGGCAACGGTCGCAGGTTCGAATCCTCCCTCGGACATGGATGTGTGTGATGTCCTTAGGTTTAAGTAGTTCTAAGTTCTAGGGGGCTGTTGACCTCAGATGTTAAGTCCCATAGCTCTGAGAGCCATTTGATCCATTGGTGCAACATCATGTGTACTGGCCTGGTGTTGACACTGCCATAGAACACGCTATCAGGAACTGCAAGGCCTGTGCCAACAATCAGTTGGTCCCAGCACAGTGTTTCAGCCCTTGGCCATGCCCTGACCACCTCTGGCAAAGATTGCACGTTTATTTCACAGACGATTCTGGGGAGCACTGTGGTTTCCAGTTGTTGACCGCAGCTACTATCCGTTCCCTGTCCATTGTGTTTGCAATAGAGGGTGCATCTTCTACTTTGGTTTCTGACAACAGCTCTCAATTCACTACATCGGTGTTTTATAAACGCAGCGGCATTGAGCACCTGTCCATAGCCCATTTTCATCCCGCGTCCAATTCGAGAGCTGTGCAGATTCTCAGGACCCTCTAAAGGCAGAGGAGCAAGATAATCGTGCCAGCTGACTATGGGAAAGCACTCACTAGTTTCCTTTTCACCTACTGGTGCTGCCCTGTAAATGGCTGTAGCTCAGCCGAAATTTAACACGAGTCCAGACCCAGCACACTCTTCAACCTGCTGCACCCAGCTCCTCAGGCTCACAGCACATGTGCACAGCTGTATCACCACATCTGGCCTTGCACTTTCGGCTGGGACCTGGGGTGGAACCAACTCGTCAACGGTGCCACTAGGGAATGGCAAATGTATGAGATTGCAGCCAGTCAGTAGCGTTTAGTCAGGCATCAAAATGAGCTCTGGCCACGGTGTGACGTGTACTGCCCCCCCCCCCCCCCCATTCCCTTCCCACAGCCGTCAGCTGGGTTCGACCTATGCAACCAGGCCAGGGACAAACCCACCTGCTACCGCTACAACCTCCACCCTCGTGTTTGGCGACGACAGGGGGTCGATAATTACCAGTGTTGGGAGCTGATGGAGGTAGAACTATTCCCCCCCCCCCCCCCCCCCATTTAGGTCACTTTCGGCTCCCATCACTACCAGCGACCTCTTCACAGCACAATCGACAGGGGAGGAGTGTTTTCAGATTAGTGCCCATTGAGGGTGAATCATTGTCCCTGCAGGTAGAACGGAGCTGCGTGCTGGAACACATAGATCGGTCGGCAGTCGCACTGCCTGCGCCGGCACCCATCGCAGCCAGTTGTGTCGATGACGTTCGGTGGGAACCTTTGGCGGGGCTTCCAGCGTCTCTCCCTCCCCTTCCTTGATGAAGTCAGCACAGGCTATGGAATTTCCGGCCATATGTCCCGATTAAAGGGGGGAAGGGAGGATTTAGTATCTGGCAGTGATCTGGATTCGCCACGCAGCCTCAGTATCAATATGCAGAACAGATCAGAGATACTCGAGCTACATAATATAGTCACAGTTCGCTCCCATGCGAGGTGCCCACGTGGCAAGATTCTCACATAGAGCGGTCCTCTGATACACGACTAACTGTAAATACCTCAGCCCGACACTTGCCAGTCAGTTTCTTGCTAGTCTTTGAACACTTTAGCTACATCCCACTGAGCAGTAGAATTCTGACCTTGCCTGATTTATGTTTGTGATTTGGATTGCTCCCTGGACTGTGGTATACGCTGAAGACGACTTTGCTTCACTTTGGACTTGTATCTAGTTAGCTGTTCTCATTGTGAGTTGAGCTCTCATTGACCTGCCTGTTCGTTCCACTGTCCTCTGCGTTACCGCTAGTGCCACTGATCAAAAACTGTGTCCTACCTACGCAGCATACGCTTTTGGTAGGTTTTTCCAATCTTACCTTGTTATAAAACTGCTCTGACTACTTCACCACTTGTGCCTGTAGTAATGATAAAAGGTTTCTAGAAATCATGGCACTGTAATATGAGAGTATTGATTAACTTCTCTTTTAATTCTTCAAATCATTTTGTTGCTGTCTTCCTCAATTATATCTTTTGTCGACCTTTAGTAACTTACGTAAGAGAGCCGTAATTTTACTGGAGTCTTTTATAAATTTTCGTCAGTATCCTATTAAACATAGGTATCCCTTTAACTCTTTACTAGTCCTTGGCATTGCGAACGTCTTCACTTTGTCTACATTTCACACATCTGGCTGTGGTCCAGTATCCGTTATTTTACACTCAGGTGACAAAACTCATGGGATACCTAATATTGTGGCGGACCTTGTTTTGGCCGGCGTTGCGAAGCACCTCGCCGTGGCATACCCTCAGTAAGTCCACGTGGTGCTTCTATAGCCATTCATAACAGTCTTCCCTGTGCAGCAGTCACTTCTCTATACGTGTTCCATGGCATTCATGTCGGCCGATCTGGGTGGCCAAATCATTCGCTCGAACTGTCCGCAATGCTCTTCAAACCAATCGCGAGCAATTGTGGCCTGCTGACATGGCACATTGTCGTCTGTAAAAAGTCTAGCCTTGTTTGGGAACATGGGATCCATAAACGGCTGCAAATGGTCTCCAAGTAGCAGAACAAAATCATTTCCAGTCAATGATCAGTTCAGTTGGACCAGAGGATCCGGTCCATTCATTCTATGTAAACACAGTCTACACCATTATGGAGCCACCACCAGCTTGCACAGTCCCTTGTTGATAACTCCAATCCGTGGCTTCGTGGGGCCATATTGTGGCTTGTGGAGTATACATGCAGATGTGAATGTGGAATGGTGCAACATGATGTGTACTGGCCTGGTGTTGACACTGCCTTAGAACACGCTATCAGGGGGTGCAAGGCCCATGCCCACAATCAGCTGGTCCCAGCACTGTGTTTCAGCCCTTGGCGACACTCGAGCCCAACCGTCAGCTCTTGCCAACTGAAATCGGAGCTCATCTGACCAGGCCACGGTTTTCCAGTCGTCTAGGGTCCAACCGATACGGTCACGAGCCAATAAGAGGCGCCGCAGACGGTGTCGTGCTGATAGCAAAAACACTTGCGTCAGTCGTCTGCTGCGATAGCCCATTAACGCCAGTCTTCTCCTCACTATTCTAACATATACACTCCTGGAAATTGAAATAAGAACACCGTGAATTCATTGTCCCAGGAAGGGGAAACTTTATTGACACATTCCTGGGGTCAGATACATCACATGATCACACTGACAGAACCACAGGCACATAGACACAGGCAACAGAGCATGCACAATGTCGGCACTAGTACAGTGTATATCCACCTTTCGCAGCAATGCAGGCTGCTATTCTCCCATGGAGACGATCGTAGAGATGCTGGATGTAGTCCTGTGGAACGGCTTACCATGCCATTTCCACCTGGCGCCTCAGTTGGACCAGCGTTCGTGCTGGACGTGCAGACCGCGTGAGACGACGCTTCATCCAGTCCCAAACATGCTCAATGGGGGACAGATCCGGAGATCTTGCTGGCCAGGGTAGTTGACTTACACCTTCTAGAGCACGTTGGGTGGCACGGGATACATGCGGACGTGCATTGTCCTGTTGGAACAGCAAGTTCCCATGCCGGTCTAGGAATGGTAGAACGATGGGTTCGATGACGGTTTGGATGTACCGTGCACTATTCAGTGTCCCCTCGACGATCACCAGTGGTGTACGGCCAGTGTAGGAGATCGCTCCCCACACCATGATGCCGGGTGTTGGCCCTGTGTGCCTCGGTCGTATGCAGTCCTGATTATGGCGCTCACCTGCACAGCGCCAAACACGCATACGACCTTCATTGGCACCAAGGCAGAAGCGACTCTCATCGCTGAAGACGACACGTCTCCATTCGTCCCTCCATTCACGCCTGTTGCGACACCACTGGAGGCGGACTGCACAATGTTGGGGCGTGAGCGGAAGACGGCCTAACGGTGTGCGGGCCCGTAGCCCAGCTTCATGGAGACGGTTGCGAATGGTCCTCGCCGATACCCCAGAAGCAACAGTGTCCCTAATTTGCTGGGAAGTGGCGGTGCGGTCCCCTACGGCACTGCGTAGGATCCTACGGTCTTGGCGTGCATCCGTGCGTCGCTGCGGTCCGGTCCCAGGTCGACGGGCACGTGCACCTTCCGCCGACCACTGGCGACAACATCGATATACTGTGGAGACCTCAAGCCCCACGTGTTGAGCAATTCGGCGGTACGTCCACCCGGCCTCCCGCATGCCCACTATACGCCCTCGCTCAAAGTCCGTCAACTGCACATACGGTTCACGTCCACGCTGTCGCGGCATGCTACCAGTGTTAAAGACTGCGATGGAGCTCCGTATGCCACGGCAAACTGGCTGACACTGACGGCGGCGGTGCACAAATGCTGCGCAGCTAGCGCCATTCGACGGCCAACACCGCGGTTCCTGGTGTGTCCGCTGTGCCGTGCGTGTGATCATTGCTTGTACAGCCCTCTCGCAGTGTCCGGAGCAAGTATGGTGGGTCTGACACACCGGTGTCAATGTGTTCTTTTTTCCATTTCCAGGAGTGTACGTTTGTTGTACGTCCCACATTATCTTCTGCGGTTATTTTACACAGTGTTGCTTGCCTGTTAACACGGACAACTCTTCGCAAACGTCGCTGCTCTCGGTCGTTAACTGAAGGCCGTCGAACATTACATTGTCCAGGATGAGAGGTAATGCGTGAAATTTGTTGTACGTCCCACATTATCTTCTGCGGTTATTTTACACAGTGTTGCTTGCCTGTTAACACGGACAACTCTTCGCAAACGTCGCTGCTCTCGGTCGTTAACTGAAGGCCGTCGAACATTACATTGTCCAGGATGAGAGGTAATGCGTGAAATTTGGTGTTGTCGGCACATTCTTGACACTGTGGATTGAATTCCCTAACGATTTACGAAATGGAATGTCCCAAGCGTCTAGCTCCAACTACCATTTCGCATTCAAAGTCGGAAAGCTTTTCGCATAAATCACCTGAGTACAAATGACAGTTCCACCAATGCACTTCTCTTTTATATCTTACATACGAGATACTACCACGATCTGTATATGCGCACATCGCTGTCCCACGACTTTTGTCGTCTATGTGTATGTCCCAAAAATATGACCTCTCTCCACAAAAACTCACATACATCTGACTGTAACTTCAATCTGTGTACCCTTAGCCTGTAAAAAATCTCTCGCAGGTTCTCATTGCGGTCTCCCTGAGAATTTCCATAACAAATAATGTCACTTGGTAGCCTTTAAACCCGATGATGCAACGTTCATCAACCTTCGGAATATATTCGGTGCACTTTTTAATACCATTGGCATCCTCTTATATTCGTAACACTGATAGTTAGCACTAAAACCGGTTTTCTCTCTGCCATGGAGGTCCACGACTATCTGCCAAATCCAAAGTAGAATAGTATTTAGCCTTTCCTAACTGTTCCAGTATTTCTGATATATTCGGTATTGGGAACGCTCCTCCTACAGAAATCTCGCATATTTCACGGTACTCTGTTACCAGCCGACATTTTATTTTCTCATTGGCATGTACCTTTTAAGGGACTAGAAATACAGGCACATTCCACGTACTTTGAGTCCCTACTATTTATTGTATATGTTCTTGTAATATATTTTTCTGTTATTCTGAGATCCAATAGGTTCTGTCATTTACAACTTTGCCTTTATGATCTATGTTTCAGGGTTACAGTAAATGACAATCTGTCACCCTCTAAACAGAATAAATCTCAATGTTTACGGCACAATTTTCCTAATTCGTGTTTTCTGTCTGAATTTAGGTGCTCTGTTCACAAAGAGTCTGACTGCGCGATGTGTCTATTATATTCTTGTGGCTGTTTCAGCATTTTTCGAACCCTCTTTACTGTTGCTTCTCTGCATAGTGCCCCAATAACTAAATGTGCAGAACTTATACCACAGTTTTCCTCATTGGTGTTCAACGGACTGATAATACAATCTCCTCATGTATTTCATACGAGAGCTTCTGGAAGATATACGCCTTTTTGGACTTCTCTCTTCACACTATAACCGCTTTGCCTTCTGGAATAATCCTATATTCCCTTACTAGCATTCTCATGACCTCTTCCCTTGGTCTGTTCGTTCCCTTTTGGCTGCGAAGTTCTCTTTCTCTTCAATGCATTATGTAGGATGACTCTCTCTCACCTGCCAACTGCTTCGACTGCCTCTCTCTGACTGTGCTCTGCCGTTTTAAATGTCTTTCGCCTGACTCGTCCCATTGTTTCTTCAAATGGTACTCATTTATCAACCTTAATTTCCCTTTACATGCATTAATCTGTACAATAACCTTCCGTTGATCCGTTGGTCCTTTCGGTATCTCACTTCTGGGTACGAGCAACAATTTAATGTCTCACCAATTCACTTCTAACCGTTCAGTCCTATAGTCATTGACAGCTCTCTGTTTTTGGAGGAAATATCATCCAAACTAAACCATTATAAGGCATGCCTGTTCCCTTTCTTAAAACGTGGAATTTGTGCTCTCATAACACATTTTTCGGTATCCTTAGTGTCAGCATTGCCGTCCCAAGCAACCTCATGCCTATTATTTAATAACGTATATATATATATATACATATATATATATATATATATATATATATATATATATGTGTGTGTGTGTGTGTGTGCGTGTGTGTGTGTTCATCGTTTTTCTTTAATTAAAGTAATATGTGCTTCCATATCTCTTAAGGAGTTCAACTTATTACCGAATTTTTGCAGTCGGCCATCATTCCATCGATTTCTTCCTCGTCGTCTATTACCCTAACCTTAGGATATTTGACCATGGTGATGAGTGCCTACTGAGAGTACCATCTGCTTGGTTTCCCTTCGTTTCATCCAGAGCCTTCCCATGTTTTTCCTCCTGTTGTGCGATGTAAGTCCTTATTTATTACATATGCAACGTCTGGAGTCCGGCAGTCCTTTGCCTTAGTACACTACGTGATCAAAAGTATCCGGACACCCGCAAAAAACATACGTTTTTCATATTAGGTGCATAGTGCTGCCACCTACTGCCAGGTACTCCATATCAGCGACCTCAGTAGTCATCAGACATCGTGAGAGAGCAGAATGGGGCGCTCCGCAGAACTCACGGGCTTCGAAAGTGGTCAGGTGATTGGGTCTCACGTGTGTCAAACGTCTGTACGCGAGATTTCCATACTCCTAAACATCCCTAGGTCCACTGTTTCCGATGTGATAATCAAGTGGAATCGTGAAGGGACATGTACAACCAAAAGTGTACAAGCCGACCTCGTCTGATGACTGACAGAGACCGCCGACAGTTGAAGAGGGTCGTAATGTGTAATAGGCAGACATCTATCCAGACCATCAGCCTGAAATTCCAAACTGCATCAGGATCAAAAAATGGTTCAAATGGCTCTGAGCACTATGGGACTCAACTGCTGAGGTCATGAGTCCCCTAGAACTTAGAATTAGTTAAACCTAACTAACCTAAGGACATCACAAACATCCATGCCCGAGGCAGGATTCGAACCTGCGACCGTAGCGGTCTTGCGGTTCCAGACTGCAGCGCCTTTAACCGCACGGCCACTTCGGCCGGCGCATCAGGATCCACTGCAAGTACTATGACAGTTAGGAGGGAGATGAGAAAACTTGGATTTCACGGTCGAGCGGCTGCTCATAAGCCACACATTACGCCGGTAAATGCCAAACGACGCCTCGCTTGGTGTAAGGAGCGTAAACATTGGACTACTGAATAGTGGAAAAACGTTGTGTGGAGTGACGAATTACGGTACACAATGTGGCGATCAGATGGCAGGGTGTGGGTATGGCGAATGCCCGGTGTACGTCATCTGCCAGCGTGTGTGGTGCCAACAGTAAAATTCGGATGAAATTACAAAGAAATCCAAGCCTTTAGCTGCTTACAGGCGTTGATAAATATCAACGGGGACAATTGAAAATGTGTGCTCCGACCGGACCTCGTACCCAGGATCGCCTGCTTACATGGCAAACGCTCTATCTGACTGAGCCACCGAGGACACAGAGGATAGTGCAACTGCAGGGACTTATCTCTGTCATGCTCCCCGTAAGACTCACACTCCCAACCTTTCTGTCCACACACTACATTTGTAGTGCCCCTGTCCACTACACTCATTACTAGCGGCAGTCAATTTACCGATTCCCGTAAGAGTTCGGGCAATGTGAGTGCATCCGCATTGAAGAAGATCAATGGCCGGTGAGCCTTATCTATATGATAATAGTATCTGTTCTTTCGGACATGTCCAAAAACAGAGATACCATCTTCATACATGCAAAATTCTGAGACGGTGGTGTTATGGTGTGGTCGTGCTTTTATGGAGGGGGCTTGCACCCCTTATTGTTTTGAGTGGCACTATCACAGCACAGGCCTACATTGATGTTTTAAGCACCTTCTCGTTTCCCACTGTTGAAGAGCAATTCGGGGATGGCGATTGCATCTTTCAACACGATCGAGCATTTTTTTCACAATGCACGGCCTGTGGCGTAGTGGTTACACAACAATGACATCCCTGCAATGGACTGGCCTGCACACAGTCCTGACCTGAATCCTATAGAACATCTTTCGGATGTTTTGGAACGCCGACTTCGTGTCAGGCCTCACCGACCGACATCGATACCTCTCCTCAGTGCAGTACTCTGTGAAGAATGGGCTGCCATTCCGCAAGGAACCTTCCAGCATCTGATAGAACGTATGCTTGCGAGAGTGGAAGCTGTCATCGAGGCTAAGGGTGGGCCAACATCATACTGAATTCCAGCATTACCGTTGGAGGGCGCTAAGAACTTGTAAGTCATTTTCAGCCAAGTGTCCGGATACTTTTGATCACATAGTGTAGGTTATCAAGGAGAGAGCTGACCCAGATAACTATCTTTTCTCAAGGTCACTGTTACGTATTACTGATTTCATGGTTACTTACATTGGCGACTTATAATCAAGGTCAATCCCCACTCCCATTGCCCTGGGGAACAACTGACAATTGATGAAGGCCATCCAGAAGAACCCCCACCTCATCGGCTCTCCCTCTTCACCTCCCCTCCACACACTGTGATAGGTAAACCCTTGCTAAGCCATCACTACGTTAATAGATTTTGTGATTGGGAATAATGACGTCATAGCAAAATTCGGAGGTTTCCAACCAAAGATACTGTTGTATAAGAATCAGCAAGTGCTACAAATTGCGCATCTAGAGGTTGCTGTTCAGTATCTGAAATCACCCCAAGAAACCCTCTGAAGTTGACATATGGTGTATAGCCACGACCAAGAAACAAAGCCCTAGAAATGACCGAGAAAAAAGACACTACTGATGCTGTATGAAGCATTCAGGGAGCAACCTCCCAGCCAGACCGCAGACAGGTCTCAACACTTCGGTGGAAATATGTGGCCTACAATGTAGATAAGCGCTAAGCGGGCTAGGCACTCCCCTCTCTGCTTTCTCTTTCTCAACTAACCAGAACCCAGCATTCAAAACTTGCACTTATGTGTGGGTGGTGTCAGTCTCGGTCAGCCAGAACTAGATGGAATGAAGACACGTAATTATGTCTACAATATCTAAACAAATATGCAACATTATTATGAATCTTATGTATTAATTCCAGAAAAATCAGAATATAATCATCGCTATTAACGTAATTTAGACCATTTTATAGAATTCCAAAAACACATACGGCAATATCTCAAAAAAATAAATCATTGCCACCAAAAACTTATCTGTGGATTAATAATGAGTGGCATTGCATATATATGTATGCCTCAATAGCGGATAGCTGATTCACTACTATTAACCTCCCACAGCAAAAATACTTTTCGCGAAAACGCTATTGAGAACTGACAATCACAGATGACTATGTGCATTTTGCGTAAAATAAGAGAAATTAGGGCTCATAAAGATATACCCTTTTCTTTCTAGCTTTTTTTTTAATGGCGCAAGGTGGGTATGTACAAGCGACCTAGATTTCGAACAAGCACTGCGAAACACGGAGAATCTGTGCGCAAGCATTTGTTTGATAGTTGCTAGGAAAGATTCGTATGTAAACACTGGACCGGCAGCAAAATAGGCTTCTGTGGAAGAGGTACAATATAGATATCACGTTAATTGTAGTCCGCATACGTTTTGTCATAACACACCACGAAAACCCTACACACATTGTTATTGTGGTCTTAAGTCCAAAGACCGGTTTGATGCTTTTTTTCCGTGCTACTCAATCCTGTGCAAGCCTCTTGGTCTCCGAATACCTACTGTAACCCACTTCCTTCTGAATCCACTTACTGTATTCATCTCTTGATCTTCCTCTACGATTTTTACTCCCCACTCTTTCCTCCAATACTAAATTGGTCAGCCCTTGATGTCTCACAATGTGTTCTGTTAACCCATCCCTTCTTCTAGTCAGGTTGTGCCACAAACTTGTTTCCTCGGAATTCTATTCAATACCTCCTCATTAGTTACATGATCTACCCATCTAAGCTTCAGCAGTCTTCTGCAGCACCACATTTCCAAAGCCTCTACTCTATTCTTGCCTAAACTGTTCATCGTCCATGTTTCACTTCCATACAAATACTTTCAGAAAAGACTCCCTAACACTTAAATCTATATTCGATGTTAACAAATATCTCTTTTCAGAAACGCTTTTCTTGCCGTTACCATTCTACATTTTTTATCCTCTCTTCTTCGGCCATCATCAGTTATCTTACTGCCCAAACAGTAAAACTTATCTGTTACTTTTAAGTATCTTGTTCCCTAATTTACTACCCTCAGAATCATCTGATTTAGTTCGACTACACTCCATTATCCTCGTTTTGCTTTTTTTGATGTTCATCTTATATCCTCATTTCAAGTCACTGTCCATTTCGTTCAACTGCTCTTCCAAGTCCTTTGTTGTCTCTGAAAGAATTACAATGTCATTGGCAAACCTCAATGTTTTTATTTCTTCTTCCTGAACTTTAATTCCTACCCCAAGTATTTCTTTGGTTTTCTTTACTCCTTGCACAATGTACAAATTGAATAACATCAGGGATAGGCTTTCATGCCTGTATACTCTTATAACTGTCGTCTGGTTTCTGTAGAAATTGTAAACAGCCTTTCGCTCCATGTACTTTATCCCTGCTGCCTTCAGAAGTTCAAAGAGAGTGTTCCAGACAACATTTTCAAAAGCTTTCTTTAAGCCTACAAATACTACAAACGTAGGTTTGTTTTTCCTTAACCTATCTTTTAAGATAGGTCGTAAGCTCAGTATTGCCTCATATGTTCCTACGCCTCTCCTGCATCCAAACTGATCTTCGAGGTCGGGTTCTACCAGTTGCTCCATTCTTCTGTAAGGAATTCGTCTTAGTAGGCATACAGTGCATGGTTCTACAACCATATTAAATTTTTCATATGTGTGTCTCAATGCCTTTCTGCAATTTTGTAGGTTGGCATGTAATACGAGCTTATATGTTGATCACGTGATCATGACGTCTTTCCTGTTATGAGCCCTGCAATTATAATACACAAGAGTTATAATTTAGCTGGATGTGTTCATGTTGTGGAAGACTGTAATTTTAATGGATTATTCAGTAAATGCAGGATACAGTACCATACCTCGACAATCTCCTTAAAAAAAGACAATCAAAACCTGTAACGTGTTATAAAAATATGCACTGTATGTCTTTTTTATTATTTTAATGTGGAAAACGATTACACAAACAGCGATGCTGACAGCCGTTTTGTAGACGATCCAATGATGGAATTTAGTGTTACTCTGCCGGATGACTGAAATCAGCTCATCAGTCACGTTACTGCCATCGGATACTTCCTGTAAATCAAAGTCTGGGAAACATACTTTCTTATGCACTCGCAACCATGGCTGGCAGAAACATAGCATTTTAGGATGTGTTACAGTTCCAGCACGCAGTATGGTGTTGTAAATAAATATCTATGATTAGCCATCGAATCTATAATTATTATCACATGTATAACACGTTTAGGATTTTCGTGGTGTGTTACGACAAAAGCAGGATTTTCTCATCAGTCAGAAACACTCACCATGTTGGATCAAGAGCTGTGGGCTACAGTTATCGCCATAACTATATTGTAGCTCTCCCGTAGAGGCCTATTTCGCTACCCGTCTAGTGCCGACATAAATGTATTTCCAAACAATTATTAGGCAAACGCTTGCACACAGATTAATCATGTTTTTGCGATCATTACGTTTCTTTAGAACACACCCACCCACACACACACACACACACACACACACACATATATATATATATATATACAGTCGTCGCACACTTTTTTTGAAACACACACACACACACACACACACTCCGTATCATACGTTCTGCAAAAAAAAAAAAAAAAAAAAAAAAAAAAAAAAAAAAAAAAAAAAAGGACATGCTGGAGAGGCAAAATGGCTCTGAGCACTATGGGTCTTCTGAGGTCATCAGTCCCCTAGAACTTAGAACTACTTAAACCTAACAAACCTAAGGACATCACACACATCCATGCCCGAGGCAGGATTCGAACCTGCGACCGTAGCGGTCGCGCAGTTCCAGACTGTAGCGCCTAGAACCTCTCGGCCACCCCGGCCGGCTAGAGAGTCAAAGGTCTGTCTCTATGAGTGCTAATTTCTCTTATCTTACGCAAAATGTACGAAGTCAGCTGTGATTGCCAGTTCTCAACAGAGTTTTCGCGAAAAGAACGTTGTCCAGAATGAGTTCACATACACTGAAAAGCCAAAGGAACTGTCACACCTGCATAATATCGTGTATGGCCCCCGCGAGCACCCAGAAGTACCGCAACACGACTTGACATGGGCCCACCTAATGTCTGAAGTAGCGCTGAAGCGAATTGGCACCATGAATCCTGCAGGGCTGTCCATAAATCCGTAAGAAAACGAGGAGGTGGAGATCTCTTCTGAACAGCAAGTTGCAAGGCATCCCAGATATGTTCAATAACGTTCATGTCTGGAGAGTCTGGTGGCCAGCGGAAGTGTTTCAACTAAGAAGAGTGTTCCTGGAGTCACTCCGCATCAGTCCGGGCTTTGTGGGGTGTCGCATTGTCCTGCTGGAATTGCCCAAGTCCGCCGGAATTCACAGTGGATATGAACGGATGCAGGTGATCAGACAGGATGCTTACGTACGTGTCTCCTGTTAGAGTCGTATCTAGACGTATTATGGGTCCCACATCACTCCAACAGACACGTCCCATACCATTACAGACCCTCCACCAGCCTAAACAGTCTCCTGCTGACGTGGATTCATGAGGCTGTCTCCATACCCGTACACGTTCATCAGCTCGATACAATTTGAAACGCAACTCGTCCGACCAAGCAAGATGCATCCAGTCATCAACAGCCCAACGTCGGTCTTGATGGGCCCAGGCGAGGCGGAAAGCTTTGTGTCGTGCAGTCATCAAGGGTACACGAGTGGGCCTTCGGTTGCGAAAGCGTATATCGATGATGTTTCGTTCAATGGTTTGCACACTGACACTTGTTGATGGCCCAGCACTGAAATCTGCAGTAACCAGAATGAAATTTTCAATCTACAGTGGAGTGTGCGCTGATATGAAACTTCCTGGCAGATTAAAAATGTGTACCGGCCCGAGACTCGAACGCGGGACCTTTGCCTTCCGCGGGCAAGCGCTCTACCAACTGAGCTACCCAAGCACAACTGACACCCCTCCTCACAACTTGAATTCTGCCAGTGTCTCGTCTCCTACCTTCCAGACTTCACAAAAGCTTTCTTACGAACCTTGCAGAACTAGCACTCCTGGAAGAAAGGATATTGCGGCAAAGGTCCCGAGTTCGAGTCTCGGTCCGGCACACAGTTTTAATCTCCTAGGAAGTTTCAAATCCGCATAGTTTTCGGAAGGGTTGCACTTCTATCACGTTGATCGATTCTCTTCAGTCATCGTTGGTCCTGCTCTTACAGGATCTTTTTCCTGCCTCAGCGATGTCGGAGATTTGATGTTTTACCGAATTTATGATATTCACGGTACACTCGTGAAATGGTTGTATGGGAAAATGCCCACTTCATCGCTACCTCGGAGATGCTGTGTCCCATCGCCCATGAGCCGACTCTACAACACCACGTTCAAACTCACTTCAATCTTGATAACCTGTCATTGGAACAGCAGTAACCGATCTAACAACTGCGCCAGACAATTGTTGTCTCATATTTGAATACGCATGCCTATACCAGTTTCTTTGCCACTTCAGTGTAATACTAGCACGTTGATCGAACCTACCGGTAACAAGCCAATCATCACGTTATTGGTTTTGGGAAAAAAATCTTCTGCTAAGTTAATAAGGGGTGTGTTACAGCATTTGCAGAAGCAACAGTGGATTCACTCCTATGAAGTGCAAACAACATGGGCTAATTGTAACTTTATTATTAGTATTATTGCGTAAGATACAGTGTGTGGACCTGTCTTGTGATACAGCTTACCACTGCATATGCAAACAAAACTCATATTAAATTATCGTATTGTGGTGACCAACATAATACTGTATATTTGTTTCAGAACGTTCTTTTCATAGTGCAGTCGACTTAACAAATTAACTCTTTACATCTAAAGTACACTACCATTAGTAGTATGTCATTAAAGGAATTATTCTCAATATATAGAGGACTGTATAATAAAAATAATATTTTAGAGCTTTTTACGGATTCCAATCTCTTCTGGCTGCTACATGACTTCGGCAAATGGCGCGTTGCGTGCTTCACCAAACGATTATGATACTCATATTCTTTCTGTGGTTAATAATGAAGATCTACGGTAATGTTGCATACAGTAATAATATTGCACGATTTAGTTGTTTAGGTATCGTAATCGTAATTACGATTCTCCATTCCACCTAGTTTGGAAAGCTGGATTCTGGTTGCTCGAGAGAGGGAAAGGATAGAGGGAATGCCTGCGATTTATCAGCAATGCGGGCAACATGTTTCCACCGACGCTTTGGGATCTATTTGCTGTTGTAAGAGGTCCCTCGCTGAATGATCATATACCAACACAAGAGTCTTTGATGCCAGCAGCCAGGTAGGAGACGAGGAAAACTAGCGCAGTGTTTCGCGGCCGCAGCCATACTCTACATGTCAGTATTAGCGGGCTGCTCTACACTAGGGTGGTTACTGTCTCTAGGTGCGTATTTTGTAGCACTGTGCGAATTCTTACGCACATTGTATCTTTTGTTGGGCACTACAGCATTTTTCCAAGACGTCATTATTTCGGAAAACTCATTTTAATACATAAACTATGACATCACACACTGTACAAGGACTTTCAATAAGTAATGCAACACGTTTTTTCTTCTCCGCCGATTTCGGTTGAAAAAATGCAAAATTTATTGTGGGACATTGTGGAATATTCCTGCTTCAGCCCCTATAGTTTCACGAAGTTCCGGTAGATAGCTGTACTATACGTGGCCTTCAAAATCGCGTCTGAAACGGAACTTTGTTCCAAGCAGAGAGCTGTCATTGAGTTTCTTTTGGGAGATAACCAGATCATCGTAGATATTCACAGATGCATGCAGAATGTCTACAGAAACCTGGCAGTGAACAAAAGCACCGTGAGTTGTCGGACGAAGCATCTGTCATCGCCGCTACAAGGTCTCGCAAACCTATCCGATCTCCTGCGTGCCAGCCAGCTGCACACTGCTGTGATTCCTGCAGTGTTGGGCCGTGCGGACATACTCAGTTGAGGTGATCGGCACATCACAAGCAAACTCCTCGCTGCTCAACTGGACGTATCTGGTAGTAGTGGTAACACACTCGTCCACCAGCTGGAGTACTGAAAGGTGTTTTCCTGCTGGGTCCCTCACCACCTAACAGAAGACCATACAGAGCAACGAAGGACCAGCTGTGCGCAACTGCTTATGCGTTATGGGACTGAGCACGACAATTTTTTTTCGAATATCGTCACAGGCGTGTGCATCACTTCGAACTGGAAAGAAAACGAGAATCGATGGAGTGGCGCCACACCACCTCTCCTCCGAAGTAAAAGTTCAAAGCCATAGCCTGAGCTGGTAAAGTCACGGCGACGGCCCTCTGGGACTGGTGCAACGATCAACTCTGAAGTATATTGTGATACCCTCAGCAAACTGAAGAAACGTTTTCAGCGAGTTTGTCAACACAAAAATGCAAACGAACTTCCCCTTCTCTTTGACAACGCGAGGCCTCACACAAATCTGTACACTCGAGAGGAGCTCACAAAAGTTCATTGAATTGTTCTTCGTCATCTACCCTACAGCCTGGATCTCGAATGTTCCGATTTCCATCTGTTTGGCCCAATGAAGGATGTACCCTGTGGGAAGCAGTACTTGGATGTCGGGTAAGTTATTGACGCAGCAATATGTTGGCTCCGACGTCGACCAGTCGAGTGGCACCGCGTGGGCATACACGCCTTCCCAGTAAAGTGGCGTAAGGCCGTTGCATTGAACAGAGAATATGTTGAAAACTAGGGCTTCGTAACCAGGAGAGTGGGAATAATGTGGTGCACTGGAATCCTGAATAAAACCAACCTCCCTGGGGAGAGGGATTGGTGGTGACCGTGATTATATGTCATCCAAGTGTATAACCTGACGCTGGAAGTCCTTATAGTAGTCTCGAGAGAAGGTCGCTATCTGGATCAGTTCTCTCGTTGATAACGTATTTGCCTTATGCCCATATCTTGAGCATTTTTCACCAATTATTATCTTGGTACACTTCACAACTGTATGCCCTGACTCACCACAATGGTAACAGACTACTCGAAATACCCTCTCTTCTTCTGGCCTGAGGGTGTCTGCACCCATCTTATGTTCGTATTTTTCCATTTCATAGACATTATCACACTTCCATATTGTAGTACAAGCTCAACTGTTTCACTTGTCTGTATTACTCATGATGGGATGTATTACATCATTTTCCAGCCTCTGAGTGAGACATGATGTATCCTAACGCGTAAACTAAGCCTATCGTCCCTTTTAATTGTACTTTTTCCATCACCCTCATTATGGTTAGGGTGATCGCCTTGGGTAGCTCATCTATCCTGTTTATCCACGAGGCTATTGATTTTCCTGAATGTTATCTGGTTCGAAACATTCTACATGCATAAAAGAAAATTATCCCTATACTAGAATAGTTTTACTCTAAATTACTTCGCACATATGGCCAGCTACTAGTATTATCTCAGACAGAACTGCCCTTGCATCTCCAGTAATTTTAGACTTCAAATGTTGAAATAGTAGCTATTTATCTTCAATGTTAACTGCATAAAATGCTCTGCTCTTGTTCTCAATGAACTCATGCAGTTCTCTTTTGTTA
The DNA here is from genome assembly GCF_023864345.2 of Schistocerca serialis cubense. Classification (NCBI taxonomy): domain Eukaryota; kingdom Metazoa; phylum Arthropoda; class Insecta; order Orthoptera; family Acrididae; genus Schistocerca; species Schistocerca serialis. The sequence goes on along the minus strand of NC_064640.1, from coordinate 983,060,029 downwards.
CCCTCGAATGTTTTTGCAATTAATACTAGCGCATCCATAACACTTACGACACTCCTATCACTACTGAAGGTTGCATCGGGGCTTAATTAAATAAAATGCAAATAATTTTAGTAGCTGTATGTCCGGATACGAAGTCTCGTAACCGGTTGGCCTTGAGTAGTATTAGTACGCAATCTGACTGCATAGAATAACAATAAAGAATGAAAGGAAATTTCTGTTAACACAATTGATTAATTAAGTCCCCAGCAACTATAAAAGCTACGAAACAACAAAGCACAAGTGTAACTGTTCTGTATGTGGAAGTGTGATTCAACGTACACATCTGGCACGGTTCTTCCTCAATACGACAAGATATTTTAAACACCATTTATAATGAAGTAATTAAAAAACCAGAAATACTATAATTGTACATAGAAACCAGAATTACAGTCTAATACATGAACACAAGCCAGATGCTTTGTTGACTGAACCTGTGACCAAGAGGTATTGTTATTTAGGAAATTTGAAATAAAAATTTTTTTTGTTACCTTCATATATATTGACGAAAAATACACTGTGATTATTGCAACATCCCCAATCGAACAACATCTGCTGTCTCGCCCAACAGAAAAACTACACACAACATACCTTCAACTAGTACTGCTATCGACATCCTCTCAACAAGCACTGCCCTCGGCAACCTCTGAACTACTACTGCTCCAGTGGAGGCGGCGGAATGATACTCTTTGGCGCAATCTCTGGCGCTGTGACTCAGTGTAGCCACCTTTCAAGGTCTACATTTTACACAATCATAAAAGATCTTATACTTAATTCGCTGAGCTCTCTTGCCTGTTCTGATGTCTTGAAGTGGTGCAGGTCATTCAATATGCTGGTTGTCCATTTCTTGGGGGCTGCTACTTGTATGGGTCTCAGTCTGCTGGGCTCTTCTGGTCTTTCGTTCCTTGATTTCTGCCACTTGTATGGGCTTCTTGTTCTTCTTGCAGTAATACCCGACGATACAACTGATAGATTTTCTCTTATGTTCCCCCCATTTGCTTTAACACACATCCAACACACAGGATACTGGAGTTATATGTTGCATTCTGGCGCAGGTCCAAGCTACCAACACAGAGCAGGTGTGGTCTGCTTAGTACAATCAGAACGTTGACGACAGTATTGTGTTGTGATTTCTCTTAATTAACTCTTATAACAGAGTCAGGAAAGAGTAGAAACTCGTTGGTTGTTTAGGGTCGGTGCTGGAGAACCGGGAAAGATATTTGACAGGGTTGGTGACCTGACAAAGTAGGAAGAGGGTATGAACTCTTTAAACAAGTTTATTTACCCTTAGACATACTTATATCCAAGGTGACTGATCAACAGATTCACGAACACATATACATCAGACGGAACTCCTTTCAGTATCATCCCGTCCTATTACATATAGGCTTCCCACACGGGCGCCGACTTATAAAAAATATTTGGAGTGGGGGGGGGGGGGGCATACTGGAGGTCTTGCCCTGGGAAAATGTCTAAATTTTAGTTGAAAAATAATGAGTTTTAAAGTTTTTTAAACATTTTAGAGTCATATGATCAACATTAGAGCCCCGAAAACTGGACTCTCGATAACTCGACACTCCGGGAACTCGACGACCCTGACACATTTTTTGGCTTTGAAAAAACAAACGAAACATAAACACGCACGGTATTTTCGCAAAAAGCTAATTTAATTTACAGTAATAATCATGCTTATAGACTATAACAGAGCAGTGAACACATAGCTCTGAAACGACTGAAATGATATTTAAATAAATCCTAAACTATCATTAAAAGAATAAAACAAAATATTGCTGTCGCACAGTAATAGCACTTTGATTAATAAGTGAAATAGCTAATTTAAGCTTACTTTGAATAAGGCTCAGGGTTCAGGAAATAAAAACAATATCGCAAAGTTAATGCTTTAATACAGTTAATAAAGTTAATACAGTATGCCTAATATTTTCAGTCAAAAAGTATGTAAATAGCGGGGTCTAATTGGGTCTTAAACCCTAAAAATATTTAAGTATTTGAAAATAACTAATACAGTACTATAGCAATACAGTACAGTACTAAACTAGTACTAATATTTCGAAACTGAAAATTTAACATTGTGTGTGTATTTAATTCTGTATTTTATAAAGATTTTTAATATTGCTCTAAATGCCATTATTAGGGTTAGAGTGTCTTTAGAAAGGTGCAAATGCCGACCGTCTGACTGTATTACTGAATATGAAGTCGTTGATGACTGGTCGGGCATCCAGTTCATCCAAAACATCTCGGTGGGCATGAAGAAAAGCCAGACGTCTAAGGGCGCTAAATGACCGTTCTGCTGTTGCTGTCGTGATTGGAACTACTTGGAGAAGCTTAATGCACTCCATTACTTCACATGACATTTTTCCAACTGCAAGCTCTTGTGTAATGTACTTTCTTACATCACGCATGTTTTTTTAAGACCAGTTTGTTTTTTATTAGCGATATCGGCTAACATATTGAAGTGTAAGAGCAGTCTCTCAATGTGTAGGTCATTTTTGAAAAACTCAGTTGATTTTTCCAAACTTGTTTCACCTCTATTTACTAAAAGCAAGCACTCCTGTTCAACTGCAGTGACCTGTGTGAGTCCAGCTGAAGCAAACCGCTCAGTAATGTAATATTGCACTGTTTCACAAACTTCGATGTAAATAGCTTTGTAGTATCCATTTAGGGTTTTGAAAGTGTGCGGTGAGCTGGCTTCGTTGTTTTCATACTTCTTTGGTCTACTTCGATTCCGAGGAAGCGAAGGATCATCAACTTGTGAAGATTTTTCTTTTTAACACAATTCCCAAACGTGTTCAAAACTATCACGCCTTCCATTCAATATACAAATCAAGCCCTCATACATTTTTTTCCAGATCAGCCACGCTTAGATGAGGGCATAGAATTTTTTCATTGACATCCTCTACTGGGTTCATTGCATGGTAATAAAGACGTAAAAAGAAATAAGTTTTGAATTGTAACATTGACTCAAGGTAGCATGCACATTTGCAACCTGTCTCTGTTTTGTCCTCTGCAGAAAGTGTTTCAAAAAACTCTAGAAGTTCTTCAAAGTTTTCAGTATTCTCAAGATACTAGAAGGTCACATAGTCCATCGAGTCTGGCAAAGGGGTCGTAGACCAGCTTGGTCGTTGGCGCTCTCACAGCGTATGCTTCTGAAAAGTCCCATCCTTTTGTTGGATTCCATTACGATGTTTATTAAGTCCTTGGCTAAAGCCATAATGTCCCTCATAGACGTAAGATGGCGGAGACTGTCTACAACTGTCAAGTCTAAACCGTGAGCAGTGCAGTGCACATAAGGTGCTTTTGGTTGTATATCGAAAACTAACTTTTTTTAGTCCTTTGAACTTACCTCTCATATTCGAGACACCATCATAGCAATGTCCTCTTAAGTTATCCATTGAAAAATCAAGACGAGCAAAAAAGTCTTTTAAAATAGTAAACAGAGTTTGTGATTCAGTGTTGGGGGTCTCGTATATGCCAATAAAGTCTTCGTCGCTGATTAAGGAATCATCGACAGTATAAATACAAAATGACACTTGTTCATGAACCGAAGAATCACTAGTTTCGTCAACCATAATAGAAAAATGTTCAGTCTTCTTGATCGAAGCCAATACCTTTCTCAACACAGACATTCCTAATAGATCAATGATCTCCTTTTGAATAACCAATCTTTGAACTCAGGTATATCATTCTTTAGGAGTTCGAACAATTGAAAAAAAAATTGAGTTTACATCTTCGTGCACTCTAACTGCTTGTCCTTGTCGGCATGGAAATTGCACGGTAGTAAAAATTGTCTCAAGAGCTAAACGGCCTTTCTTCATATCACTATCTAACGGCTCATTCAGTTGTGAGGCCACACTTCGGTTAGTGATAGAATTTAGATTCAGAACACCTTCTTTATGCGTAAACGTATTTTCATGAAGACGGAACTTTTCCAAAGCCTTTTTCTGGTTAGAAAACCCTACGGAAGTAAATGCGTCTTCTTTTTTTCGAAGCAAATTGTAATAATTTTTAGCATCTGCCTCTTTGCAAGTTTTGAAAAAAACTTTTTCTGGAGATGATTCATATTCTAGCCATGTATATTTGATCAACCAAGCCTTCTACAATGACCTTCCCTGGCCGGATTTTCCAGGTTTCGGCTGTGAACGGTTCTCGCCTGAAGACGATGAAGCAATTGACGACACAATAATTATTGGATGCTGACTTGCGGCATCATCAACTTCCAAGCGCGCCTTTTTGGTAACAAATTTATCCATTGAAAACTTAATTCACAATACACTATGAGACTAAAGTAAACGAATAAAATATAGTCGTATAAAATAGTCCACTAGACACTAAAGTCGGAACACTAAAAACGTCTACAGCAAGCACTGAATGAAACTATCCACACTGACTGCGAGAGCAGGGTGGGCTTTATATAGCCGTGGCGTCATAATGTCTCGAAGCGTCAAGACGACGCGAGGCGGAGGGTTCCAGGCGCTTCTGCTCCCGTCCTTTTGATGTCGCCACGGCCGCTGCACTGGTGTTTGAGACAGAGACAGACTGCACATATACAGCAGTATCGCATACACAAAGTATAAAAGGGCAGTGCGCTGGCGGAGATGTCATTTGTACTCAACTGATTCATGTGTAAAGGTTTCCCACATGATTGTGGCCTCACGATGGGAATTAACAGACATTGAACGCGGGATGGTAGTTGAAGATACACGCATAGGGCATTCTATTTCGGTAATCGTTTGGGAATTCAGTATTCTGAGATCCACAGCGTCGAGAGTGTACCGAGAATAACGAATTTCAGGTATTATCTTCCACCACAGACAACACAGTGGGAGACAGCCTTCACTTAATGACCGAGAACAGCGGCGTTTGTATAGAGCTGTCAGTGCAGACAAACAAGTAGCACTGCGTGAAATAACCGCAGAAATCAGTGTGGGACGTACGACGAACATATCCATTAGGACAGTGTTACGATATTTGGCTTCAATGGGCTATGGTAGCAGATGACCGGCACGAGTGTCTTTGCTAACAGCACGACATACCCTGCAGCGCTCCTGACAATATCAGTTGGATCCTAGACGACTATAAAACCATGACCTGGTCAGATGAGTCCCGATTTCAGTTGGTAAGAGCTGATTGTAGGCCCCACGAGGCTGTGGACCCAAATTGTCAACAAGCCACAGTGCAAGCTGGCAGCGGCTCCATAATTGTGTGTGCTGTGTTTACATGGAATGGACTGGGTCCTCTGGGACAACTGAACCGATCATTGAATGGAAATGGTTATGTCCATCTGCTTGGAGACCATTTGTAGCTATTCGTGGAGTTCTTGTTCCCAAGCAACGATGGAATTTTTATGGATGACAGTGTTCCATGTCACAGGGCCACAATTGATCCCGACTGGTTCAAGAAACATTCTGGACATTTCGAGCGAATGATTTGGCCACCCAGATCGCCCAGCATGAATCTCATCAAACATTTGTGGAACATAATCGAGAGGTCAGTTATTGTACAACATCCCCCCTTGGCAACACTTTCACAGTTATGGACAGCTATAGACGCAGCATGGCTCAGTATTTCTACAGGGGACTTCGAACGACTTGTTGAGTCCATACCACGTCGAGCTGTTGCACTGCGCCGACCAACAGGAGGTTCGACATGATATTAGGAGATATCCCATGGCTTCTGTCACTTCAGTGTAGTACTGTTCTTTTTGTGGATGAAGTTGTACTGCCTTGTCAGTAGCTGCTGTTAACCACTGATGACAGTGGCTCCTGCCATGACATCACTGGCTGGTTAGTGCTCGGATACTTCTTTGATACCACTTTCATACTGACAATGGCTGCTATTTTAGCTGCACCTACATTGCATCCGAAAGCCGTCCGATCCGAACTTGTCCTGTGAAGGGGGATAAACGCGCCCCAGCGTCGTCCGACGTGAATGTATACACTGGGTCCAACCCGATCTGGCAACGGCGTGAAGCTGACGCCCGTGGGACGCTGGCTACCAGTCGCCTTTAATAAACAATGGAAGAGATGATACTGAGCGTCAACCCAGTGAACAGTCGTCATTCATGATTCTCCGCACTGGATTCAGTTACACTCTACTGGTCACCAGTTGCAAAAAAATGGCTCTGAGCGCTATGGGACTTAACTGCTGAGGTTATCAGTCCCCTAGACCTTAGAACTACTTAAACCTAACTAACCTAAGGACATCACACACATCCATGCCCGAGGCAGGATTCGAACCTGCGACCGTAGCTTGCGGGTTCCAGACTGTAGCGCCTAGAACCGCTCGGCCACACCGCCCGGTCACCAGTTGCAGTTGTTGAGAAGCTATCATGAGTGATTCTGATGATGATTTTTTGGCTTGGCTGCTGCTAGACAAGACGTAAGAAAAGGAGTTAGGTGCATCGTTTTAATGGAGACAGATTTGCAGGGAAATTCTTTACAACTTGCCAGTCATTGAGAAATTTCCAGCTAAGTTCAAATACCACGTGTCTATAGAAACGTTTGACTATATACTTGAAGACATGAGAGACGATATAACTGCCCATTCCAACTTCAGGGAATGTATCACTCCCGAAGAAAAACTTACTATCACAGTCAGGTAAGTCAACGTTAAAAACAGCTGATAGCCTCTTTGTTATTGTGAGTGGCATAACTGGTCAAATAATATTAGAATATTATAAATAAATTCTAGCATCAGTTGCAATAAAATATATTTATTAACATAGACATATGAAGGGGTCGGAGAGATATAGTCATAAGCCACACTTTCGTCGAAATTGAGATATTCACTCTATGACATTCTTAACGATGCCCTCCTCATATTGGATTGAAGAAGTTCTGTATTTCTACAACAAATGGCTCAAATGGCTCTGAGCGCTATGGGACTTAACTTCTGAGGTCATCAGTCCCCTAGAACTTAGAACTACTTAAACCTAACTAACCTAAGGACATCACACACATCCATGCCCAAGGCAGGATTCGAACCTGCGACCGTAGCGGTCGCGCTGTGCCAGACTGTAGGGCCTAGAACCGCTCGTCCACTCCGGCCGGTTTTCTACAACAGGTGGCAGGTGGTGACGTAGTGTGTTCTACACTCTGCCACCTGATGTCTTCTTCAGAAGATACATAGTCACAAACCACATCAAAATGGTTAAATGCTGACATACATCTGAAGATGCATCGCGCATTCTAGGCGTATACGGCAGTGACAGTAGTGTATATGAGGATTCTAATCATTTTGACAGTGATGGTGATGAGTCTTGGTGTCCATCAGGCAACAGTACTAGCTAGTTCAGTAGATGTTTCGGTAAGTAGTGTCAGTGTCGTCGTAACTGCCGTCTGCTTCACGTCTGCTGTGCCGCGAGCTACGTTAATTTAAGTATTAACTGTATTTTTCTTACTTGTCACTTCTTCTTCCGTGTGTTTTTGCTTTTAGGGAGCTTTAATTGTCGAGTGCTAGTAATAGTGTTCCATAGATTTCGTGTTTGTTTTGAATACAGTCAGAGAGAGTCCCATTAGTCAGTCATAGTGCCAGTTGTGCTAGTGTTTGTTTTTAATCTACAGTAAATTGATTTCTTAGGCTGGATAGGTTGTGTGACTGCTGTGTACGGACGCAGGAGGAGCGGTCAGCCGTCTTCAGGCTGCTGCCTCGGAGTGTAGCGGCAGTGGGGAGTCTGGTGCATGGTACACCCCAGGTGTTACATGCTTTACCCACTGTCCCTGCTGTCGAGACATCTTCGCGCGTACCGGACGTGGTTGGGCCACCCTCTCCCCAAGGGGAGTGGCGGGTTCAGCGGCGTTCGCGGCACGAGGCGGAGGGTCAATGTGAAGGCTGGCCGTGTGGCATCGCCCGCTCTGCCTGTGAGTGGACATGTGGCCGCTCCTTCAGCAAGGTCCGAGCAGGCACACGGGGGGGATGGGGAGGGGGTTATTAGTTATTGGGAGCTTCAGCGTTAGGCGGGTGATGGAGCCCCTTAGGGAAATAGCGGAAAAGTCGGGGAAGAAGGCCAGTGTTCACTCTGTCTGCTTGCCAGGGGCTCTCATCCGATATGTGGAGGAGGCCCTGCCGGCGGCGATAGAGAGAACTGGGTGCACCCGACTGCAAATTGTTGCTCATGTCGGCACTAATGACTCCTGCCGTCTGGGTTCAGAGGTCATCCTCAGTTCATACAGGTGGTTGGCGGAGTTGGTGAAGGCGGAAAGCCTCGCTCGCGGGGTGGAATCTGAGCTAACTATTTGTAGTATCGTTCCCAGAACCGATCGCAGTCCTCTGGTTTGGAGCCGAGTAGAAGGCTGAAACCAGAGGCTCAGACGATTCTGCGGAGATCTGGGGTGCAAACTGCTCGACCTCCGCTATCGGGTGGAGAAATGTAGGGTCCCCCTGAATAGGTTTACACTACACGCCGGAAGCGGCTACAAGGGTAGCGGAGTACTTGTGGAGTGCACGTGGGAGTTTTTTAGGTTAGTGAATTCCCTCCCTAGGCCCGACAAGACGCCTCCTGAGACGCGGCAGGGTAGGAGGAGGCAAAATGCAACAGGGAATAACAATATTAATGTGCTAATAGTAAACTGCAGGAGCGTCTATAGAAAGGTCCCAGAACTGCTCTCATTAATAAACGGTCACGATGCCCATACAGTACTAGGGACGGAAAGTTGGCTGAAACCAGACGTAAACAGTAATGAAATCCTAAACTCAGATTGGAATGTATACCGCAGAGACAGGCTGGACAGTGAAGGGGGAGGCGTGTTTATAGCGATAAGAAGTGCAATAGTATCGAAGGAAATTGACGGAGATCCGAAATGTGAAATAATTTGGGTGAAGGTCACGGTTAAAGCAGGCTCAGACATGGTAATTGGATGTCTCTATAGGCCCTCTGGCTCAGCAGCTGTTATGGCTGAGCACCTGAAGGATAATTTGGAAAATATTTCGAGTAGATTTCCTCACCATATTATAGTTCTGGGTGGAGATTTTAATTTGCCGGATATAGACTGGGAGACTCAAACGTTCATAACGGGTGGCAGGGACAAAGAAGACAGTGAAATTTTTTTAAGTGCTTTATCTGAAAACTGCCTTGAGCAGTTAAACAGACAACCGACTCGTGGCGATAACATATTAGACCTTCTGGTGACAAACAGACCCGAACTATTTGAAACAGTTAACGCAGAACAGGGAATCAGCGATCATAAAGCGGTTACTGCATCGATGATTTCAGCCGTAAGTATAAATATTAAAAAAGGTAGGAAGATTTTTCTGTTTAGCAAACGTGACAAAAAGCAGATTACAGAGTACCTGACGGCTCAACACAAAAGTTTTGTCTCAAGTACAGATAGTGTTGAGGATCAGTGGACAAAATTCAAAACCATCGTACAATATGCGTTTGATGAGTATGTGCCAAGCAAGATCGTAAGAGATGGAAAAGAGCCACCGTGGTACAACAAGCGAGTTAGAAAACTTCTGCTGAAGCAAAGGGAACTTCAGAGCAAACATAAACATAGCCAAAGCCTTACAGACAAACAAAAATTACGCGAAGCGAAATGTAGTGTGAGGAGGGCTATGCGAGAGGCGTTCAATGAATTCGAAAGTAAAGTTCTATGTACTGACTTGGCAGAAAATCGTAAGAAATTTTGGTCTTATGTCAAAGCGGTAGATGGATCAAAACAAAATGTCCAGACACACTGTGACCAAAATGGTACTGAAACAGAAGGTGACAGACTAAAGGCCGAAATACTAAATGTCTTTTTCCAAAGCTGTTTCACGGAGGAACACTGCACTGTAGTTCCTTCTCTAGATTGTCGCACAGATGACAAAATGGTAGATATCGAAATAGACGACAGAGGGATAGAGAAAGAATTAAAATCGCTCAAAAGAGGAAAGGCCGCTGGACCTGATGGGATACCACTTCGATTTTACACAGAGTACGCGAAGGAACTTGCCCCCCTTCTTGCAACGGTGTACCTTGGTCTCTAGAAGAGCGTAGCGTTCCAAAGGATTGGAAAAGGGCACAGGTCATACCCGTCTTCAAGAAGGGACGTCGAACAGATGTGCAGAACTATAGACCTATATCTCTAACGTCGATCAATTGTAGAATTTTGGAACACGTATTATGTTCGACTACAATGACTTTTCTGGAGACTAGAAATCTACTCTGTAGGAATCAGCATGGGTTTCGAAAAAGACGGTCGTGTGAAACCCAGCTCGCGCTATGCGTCCACGAGACACAGAGGGCCGTAGACACGGGTTCACAGGTAGATGCCGTATTTCTTGACTTCCGCAAGGCGTTCGATACAGTTCCCCACAGTCGTCTAATGAACAAAGTAAGAGCATATGTACTATCAGACCAATTGTGTGATTGGATTGAAGAGTTCCTAGACAACAGAACGCAGCATGTCATTCTCAGTGGAGAGAAGTCTTCCGAAGTAAGATTTCAGGTGTGCCGCAGGGGAGTGTCGTAGGACCGTTGTTATTCACAATATACATAAATGACCTTGTGGATGACATCGGAAGTTCACTGAGGCTTTTTGCAGATGATGCTGTGGTTTATCGAGAGGTTGTAACAATGGAAAATTGTACTGAAATGCAGGAGGATCTGCAGCGAATTGACGCATTGTGCAGGGAATGGCAATTGAATCTCAATGTAGACAAGTGTAATGTGCTGCGAATACATAGAAAGATAGATCCCTTATCATTTAGCTACAAAATAGCAGGTCAGCAAATGGAAGCAGTTAATTCCATAAATTATCTGGGAGTACGCATTAGGAGTGATTTAAAATGGAATCATCATATAAAGTGGACCGTTGGCAAAGCAGATGCCAGACTGAGATTCATTGGAAGAATCCTAAGGAAATGCAATCCGAAAACAAAGAAAGTAGGTTACAGTACGCTTGTTCGCCCACTGCTTGAATACTGCTCAGCAGTGTGGGATCCGTACAAGATAGGGTTGATAAAAGAGATAGAGAAGATCCAACGGAGAGCAGCGCGCTTCGTTACAGGATCATTTAGTAATCGCGAAAGCGTTACGGAGATGATAGATAAACTCCAGTGGAAGACTCTGCAGGAGAGATGCTCAGTAGCCCGGTTCGGGGTTTTCTTAAAGTTTCGAGAACATACCTTCACCGAAGATTCAAGCAGTATATTGCTCCCTCCTACGTATATCTCGCGAAGAGACCATTAGGATAAAATCAGAGAGATTAGAGCCCACACAGAAGCATACCGACACTCCTTTCCACGAACAATACGAGACTGGAATAGAAGGGAGAACCGGTAGAGGTACTCAAGGTACCCTCCGCCACACACCGTCAGGTGGCTTGCGGAGTATTGATGTAGATGTAGATGTAGATGTAAGTATACGAAAACTTTTCTTACTGGTGATCATTGTTCAGTGGCTTGTGACTTTGTTTATCGTGACATTGCTCTCACAGTTGATCGTCGTTTTTTGTGTTAACGAGAAACCTTTAGAGCCTAATCTTAATGTCCACTGATTGCAGTAATAATATAGTTTTCATGGCTACAAACTTGTAAGAATATTTTTATTATCAATGCCATTTAGCAGCATATAATGATTTGTGTGGCTTGTGACTATATGTCACGGAAGTTCTGTGACTGTGTTTCTATTCATATCAGGAGCTTGAAATCCGCAGAGCAAATGAAGTATTACCCCAGAAACTAAACTCTCCAAGAAAAAGAAAGCGTAATATTGATCAGTGGAAAAAAAATTAAGGCCAAACGTCTGGGTAACGCGGCTGAACAGTATGTGTCTTCTAAAACCAACAAGACGGTTCGGGCAGCATCTTTGGGAAGTCCCGGTAGTTGTTCAAGCAAGTGCTATACGAAACTACTCAGAGAAGAAGAAAATTTTTTCCAATCGTTTTAGGACATAGTAAACTTTAATGCCTAGAATACTTACCTAGTGCGTTGTATGGAAATTGTACCAAAAAAGCGAAGGTTCGTTTCACTGTTTTTAGACACGAATGGACCAATAGTCACAAATTTACTTTACCTTGTTCTGCTTCACATTTCTTTCTTTCACAGCTAACGAAAAGACTACAAAGCGACTTTCATCTAGAGCTGTGACATTTTCATACAGTGTGAAAGTAAATGGAATAGAAGTCATGATTTGCAAGCAAGCTTTCCTCAGGGTTCATGTCTTACAGAACCACATACGAAGAGTGAGGAATTTGAAACAGCAAATGAAGTTGGGTCACGCAGTTCTAAAAGAAGAGGTTTCTATGTTACATTTTGCTATAAGGTATCCATTTTAACCAAATAAAATAATGTTGAAGTATAATAATAACACGAAGTAATGTATAAACTTATGTGGTCTTTTCTTTCAGGCACACGTGGCAATCATCCACATAAATTTCAAGACAAAGCTGTGCAAGGTGTCAGAGACTTCCTCAGTGCTATACCAAAATATAAGTCACTATAGCAGGCAGCAGAACTCCACCAAAGTATATTTTGGATGTGATCTCACAACTGCATTCTTATTTCAGGACAAATACTCTGAATACTGCAAGGAAAAGGGTGTTCCTACTGTATCACAAAGCAAATTCAGGGCAATATTTGTGTCCGAATTTAACATAGGCTTCAAACTGCCGAAAAGCGACATCTGTTCAACATGTGATACTTTTCTAACAGTAACGAGTAACCCAGAATTATGTGCAGAAGAAAGTACACATAGGAAAAAACAACATGAGTTGCATCTAAGAAAGGCTGATAGTGGGCAAAATATGATCGTATCTTTAACTTCTCTGACTAAAGAGAATGTGAAAGAGCACCAAGTAATAGCAATGGACATGCAACAAACGATTCCCAAGCCAAAACTTAACAGTTGGCCCAGCGTTCTAAAAGAGAAAAATATGGATGTATAACTACAGTATACACGATTGTGGGTCAAATAAGGGATACATGTTTCTGTGGAGTGAGAAGGATGGAGAAAGGGTTCAGATGAAGTTGGGAGCTGTTTATTCAAATACTTAGAGATAACTAACACTCGAACCAAAAATCGTCACATAATCACAGACAACTGTAAAGGCCAGGCAAATAATTGGTGTCTTATTGCTCTGGAAAGGATTCTCGTTGCCACCAAAAAATTTGAATCTGTGCAGCGTTGTTTCTCTGTGGTAGGTCGCACTAGACTTCCTTGCGATCGTGATTTTGGTCGCATTGAAATTAATGCGAGAAACAGACGTCCAGCAGTATACACGTCAGATGAACGGGCAGAAGTAGTCAAATCTGCTAGTCCAAAAATTTCATTTGATGAAAGTGTACAAACAAGACTTTAGAAGCTTGGGCGATCTGAAGTCATTAATCTCGATAGCCACTCTATATACACTCCTGGAAATGGAAAAAAGAACACATTGACACCGGTGTGTCATACCCACCATACTTGCTCCGGACACTGCGAGAGGGCTGTACAAGCGATGATCACACGCACGGCACAGCGGACACACCAGGAACCGCGGTGTTGGCCGTCGAATGGCGCTAGCTGCGCAGCATTTGTGCACCGCCGCCGTCAGTGTCAGCCAGTTTGCCGTGGCATACGGATCTCCATCGCAGTCTTTAACACTGGTAGCATGCCGCGACAGCGTGGACGTGAACCGTATGTGCAGTTGACGGACTTTGAGCGAGGGCGTATAGTGGGCATGCGGGAGGCCGGGTGGACGTACCGCCGAATTGCTCAACACGTGGGGCGTGAGGTCTCCACAGTACATCGATGTTGTCGCCAGTGGTCGGCGGAAGGTGCACGTGCCCGTCGACCTGGGACCGGACCGCAGCGACACACGGATGCACGCCAAGACCGTAGGATCCTACGCAGTGCCGTAGGGGACCGCACCGCCACTTCCCAGCAAATTAGGGACACTGTTGCTCCTGGGGTATCGGCGAGGACCATTCGCAACCGTCTCCATGAAGCTGGGCTACGGTCCCGCACACCGTTAGGCCGTCTTCCGCTCACGCCCCAACATCGTGCAGCCCGCCTCCAGTGGTGTCGCGACAGGCGTGAATGGAGGGACGAATGGAGACGTGTCGTCTTCAGCGATGAGAGTCGCTTCTGCCTTGGTGCCAATGATGGTCGTATGCGTGTTTGGCGCCGTGCAGGTGAGCGCCACAATCAGGACTGCATACGACCGAGGCACACAGGGCCAACACCCGGCATCATGGTGTGGGGAGCGATCTCCTACACTGGCCGTACACCACTGGTGATCGTCGAGGGGACACTGAATAGTGCACGGTACATCCAAACCGTCATCGAACCCATCGTTCTACCATTCCTAGACCGGCAAGGGAACTTGCTGTTCCAACAGGACAATGCACGTCCGCATGTATCCCGTGCCACCCAACGTGCTCTAGAAGGTGTAAGTCAACTACCCTGGCCAGCAAGATCTCCGGATCTGTCCCCCATTGAGCATGTTTGGGACTGGATGAAGCGTCGTCTCACGCGGTCTGCACGTCCAGCACGAACGCTGGTCCAACTGAGGCGCCAGGTGGAAATGGCATGGCAAGCCGTTCCACAGGACTACATCCAGCATCTCTACGATCGTCTCCATGGGAGAATAGCAGCCTGCATTGCTGCGAAAGGTGGATATACACTGTACTAGTGCCGACATTGTGCATGCTCTGTTGCCTGTGTCTATGTGCCTGTGGTTCTGTCAGTGTGATCATGTGATGAATCTGACCCCAGGAATGTGTCAATAAAGTTTCCCCCTCCTGGGACAATGAATTCACGGTGTTCTTATTTCAATTTCCAGGAGTGTAGATCTGGAGATCCCATTCTTTTTAGTGAAGCAACTCAGTTTAAGTTTGAGTATAAAGTTCCCTTCACGATAAGTGTGAAGCACTGCTACTCAGATATAGTAGCCTTTACGTCAGTGGATCTATGTAGCAACAGGAAAGGAAGACCTGCTGAAGCAGATCTATTTCAGCTGCCAATAAAATATAGAAAGCCACTTCAAATTAAGAAGAAAAAGATTGATGATATACTGTCTCTTATGGCATACATACCTGAAGCATATCAAAGCTTTTTTCGGTCATGTGCTGGAAATAATGAGAACGATGATGACGTAAAAGAACTTCCTTGATTTCGCATTTACAGTGTAAAATGAAGTATTAGATTGACTTACCTGTTATGTATGTGTGTATGTGAAAGTGCAAAAATTGTTAAAATTTACTAGTTGTAATATAATTTTCAAAATAAAACCTTAAAAACGTATTTTGTGTTCTAAATTATTCTCAGGGAGACACAGTCATAAGCCATTTTCGACCACATCATAATTAAAATGACTCTCAAATTAATATTACATAACAGAAAGAAGATGATGTCTTTTACACAAGGTTTGCAATGTATTAAAGTATAATTAAAAGCAAAAAGAAAGTGTCTATTTTGTCTTCAACATTTTTATACTTCCATGAAACTTTAAAGTCGCTGTATCTCAAAACTAGTTGAATGTGGCTTATGACTATCTGTCTCCGACCATTTCATATATTTGTTAACGTTCCTTCACAGTTATTTAGGTATTCTTAGCAAATAAGCAACTGTTGACAAGTATTTATGTATAATCTAAAAATCACTATAAAACAATTGTTTGGTTAACGACTGAGAAATATCAGCATTAAAAGTGATGAAGAAAATTGTAGATAATAAACATGTAGTTTATACACAAAGACATATTAACAGAGGGATCGCCCATTAGAATTAGTTGCCATCAGGTTGTGGGGCAGGAGGACACATTTTAACTACGTTCACAAAGGAAGACGAATCTTGGGCATAATTAGATGCGCCTGGTGATGGGTAAGGTGACGGGTGTAACGATGGTATAGGACATCCAGTGTGTGTTTTTATAAAACGTGACGATCTCTCATCATTTTTGAAGTTGTGAGCTTCTAAGGCTTCGGTGACGTCCCCCAAAATTTTCATACGTAGTCTCATTTTCTCCAGTTGATCAAGTTGTCTGACTGATGACAGTAAACTCATGGAGAAGTAGTAGTCGTCATCATCCTGATATTTCTGTTTTCGAGAAACATGTTGCTCAAATAGGTCGATCTTTCTTTTCTCTATGTCCAGAGCCTGTGAATCATAATCTATTTTTCTAAATGACGTTTTGGTCTGATTCTGTCTGCTTTCACAGAAGATGATGTAGAAGCAGACACCTCTCGTTCTTCTGAAGAAAGACACATTTCACGATCATTTGTACTTTTCTCACTTGCTGTGGTGGGCCTTTGATCACGTGGAGAAGGCTCATTCTCTTTCTCTTTGGCAGGCAAGTTTCCTGAGCTGGGCCCAGGTGTTATAATGTCTTTCAAAAACCGCATGCTTTTTAAAGAGGGCTATTTATCAGATGCAGTAGCTTGCTGACCGCTCTTGGAGTCATATTGTCTTTTATATTTTTTCCAAAAGTGTCTCACAAGTTCTGCCACGTTATCCGAGCCTGTTAACCTGAAAAAGGAAACATAAATCTCACAAAATCAGCACAGAAAGGTTACTCTGTTCTTGGAACAAATGTTCTGTTATTGTTTATGTACCTGTAAGATTCCTAAAATATCACTAACAAAGGGTACACAAATCATTTGAGTAATATTTCAATATCATTTCACTGTTCCAGCCAAGAATTTCCATGTTAACGACAGCACAAGCCAAAAGGTTACGTGAGAGACAGCAAGTAGATGAGATGGGGGAGAATCAACCAGATAGACATCAAGTAAACGAGCTTATTGAGAACAGGACAGACGGAGAATCAGAGAATAGGACAGTCGGGGAGCTGCAGAATCAGTAGGCTCAGTTAGACTGGGATAAAATTGAGACAGATAGACAGATCAGACAGATAAGAATCGAAGGGACGATAACATCGAATTTCCAGAATATGAAATTCCAGGTAGGGCACATTCTGAGCCAGAAATAGGCAGCCCACGTAGGAAATGGCAAAGATTAGAAGCGAAACGAGCACAGGAAACTCGTTTGTTTGCCGCATATTCAGGAACAGAA